>NC_142624.1:41852500-42017849 GCF_059453375.1 Lepisosteus platostomus
AAAATTCTCTGAGTAGTGTGGAAATGCTGATCCTTACCCTGCCTGGGTTGTCCACTGAGCATTTCCGCGAACTCTATCTGAAGTTCTCTGGGCATGGGATTTTGACATATTCCCCAAACCAAAAGGAATGAGTGGGAAACAATCAAGACAACAGATAGAAGCACTTGCATTTGAATGAGTTTCAAGCATGCTTGGGTGCTTGTGTGATCTGAGTGACTCAGTTTTGGAATACAACTGTTGCGTGGTGCACCGCGACCTCCAGGCACCCCGGAGTTTCTGAAAAAACATTTTCTGCGATTTTCACGAAACCACTTTTCTTCAACTTGAATTGGGCTAAAAATCCATCCCTGAAAATAAAAATTCTCTGAGTAGTGTGGAAATGCTGATCCTTACCCTGCCTGGGTTGTCCACTGAGCATTTCCGCGAACTCTATCTGAAGTTCTCTGGGCATGGGATTTTGACATATTCCCCAAACCAAAAGGAATGAGTGGGAAACAATCAAGACAACAGATAGAAGCACTTGCATTTGAATGAGTTTCAAGCATGCTTGGGTGCTCGTGTGATCTGAGTGACTCAGTTTTGGAATACAACTGTCGCGTGGTGCACCGCGACCTCCAGGCACCCCGGAGTTTCTGAAAAAAAATTTTCTGCGATTTTCACGAAACCACTTTTCTTCAACTTGAATTGGGCTAAAAATCCATCCCTGAAAATAAAAATTCTCTGAGTAGTGTGGAAATGCTGATCCTTACCCTGCCTGGGTTGTCCACTGAGCATTTCCGCGAACTCTATCTGAAGTTCTCTGGGCATGGGATTTTGACATATTCCCCAAACCAAAAGGAATGAGTGGGAAACAATCAAGACAACAGATAGAAGCACTTGCATTTGAATGAGTTTCAAGCATGCTTGGGTGCTCATGTGATCTGAGTGACTCAGTTTTGGAATACAACTGTCGCGTGGTGCACCGCGACCTCCAGGCACCCCGGAGTTTCTGAAAAAAAATTTTCTGCGATTTTCACGAAACCACTTTTCTTCAACTTGAATTGAGCTAAAAATCCATCCCTGAAAATAAAAATTCTCTGAGTAGTGTGGAAATGCTGATCCTTACCCTGCCTGGGTTGTCCACTGAGCATTTCCACGAACTCTATCTGAAGTTCTCTGGGCATGGGATTTTGACATATTCCCCAAACCAAAAGGAATGAGTGGGAAACAATCAAGACAACAGATAGAAGCACTTGCATTTGAATGAGTTTCAAGCATGCTTGGGTGCTCGTGTGATCTGAGTGACTTGGATTTGTAATACAACTGTCGCGTGGTGCACCGCGACCTCCAGGCACCCCGGAGTTTCTGAAAAAAAATTTTCTGCGATTTTCACGAAACCACTTTTCTTCAACTTGAACTGGGCTAAAAATCCATCCCTGAAAATAAAAACTCTCTGAGTAGTGTGGAAATGCTGATCCTTACCCTGCCTGGGTTGTCCACTGAGCATTTCCGCGAACTCTATCTGAAGTTCTCTGGGCATGGGATTTTTACATATTCCCCAAACCAAAAGGAATGAGTGGGAAACAATCAAGACAACAGATAGAAGCACTTGCATTTGAATGAGTTTCAAGCATGCTTGGGTGCTCGTGTGATCTGAGTGACTCAGTTTTGGAATACAACTGTCGCGTGGTGCACCGCGACCTCCAGGCACCCCGGAGTTTCTGAAAAAAAATTTTCTGCGATTTTCACGAAACCACTTTTCTTCAACTTGAATTGGGCTAAAAATCCATCCCTGAAAAGAAAAATTCTCTGAGTAGTGTGGAAATGCTAGTCCTTACCCTGCCTGGGTTGTCCACTGAGCATTTCCGCGAACTCTATCTGAAGTTCTCTGGGCATGGGATTTTGACATATTCCCCAAACCAAAAGGAATGAGTGGGAAACAATCAATACAACAGATAGAAGCACTTGCATTTGAATGAGTTTCAAGCATGCTTGGGTGCTCGTGTGATCTGAATGACTTGGATTTGTAATACAACTGTCGCGTGGTGCACCGCGACCTCCAGGCACCCCGGAGTTTCTGAAAAAAAATTTTCTGCGATTTTCACGAAACCACTTTTCTTCAACTTGAATTGGGCTAAAAATCCATCCCTGAAAATAAAAATTCTCTGAGTAGTGTGGAAATGCTGATCCTTACCCTGCCTGGGTTGTCCACTGAGCATTTCCGCGAACTCTATCTGAAGTTCTCTGGGCATGGGATTTTGACATATTCCCCAAACCAAAAGGAATGAGTGGGAAACAATCAAGACAACAGATAGAAGCACTTGCATTTGAATGAGTTTCAAGCATGCTTGGGTGCTCGTGTGATCTGAGTGACTCAGTTTTGGAATACAACTGTCGCGTGGTGCACCGCTACCTCCAGGCACCCCGGAGTTTCTGAAAAAAAATTTTCTGCGATTTTCACGAAACCACTTTTCTTCAACTTGAATTGGGCTAAAAATCCATCCCTGAAAATAAAAATTCTCTGAGTAGTGTGGAAATGCTGATCCTTACCCTGCCTGGGTTGTCCACTGAGCATTTCCGCGAACTCTATCTGAAGTTCTCTGGGCATGGGATTTTGACATATTCCCCAAACCAAAAGGAATGAGTGGGAAACAATCAAGACAACAGATAGAAGCACTTGCATTTGATTGAGTTTCAAGCATGCTTGGGTGCTCGTGTGATCTGAGTGACTCAGTTTTGGAATACAACTGTCGCGTGGTGCACCGCGACCTCCAGGCACCCCGGAGTTTCTGAAAAAAAATTTTCTGCGATTTTCACGAAACCACTTTTCTTCAACTTGAATTGGGCTAAAAATCCATCCCTGAAAATAAAAATTCTCTGAGTAGTGTGGAAATGCTGATCCTTACCCTGCCTGGGTTGTCCATTGAGCATTTCCGCGAACTCTATCTGAAGTTCTCTGGGCATGGGATTTTGACATATTCCCCAAACCAAAAGGAATGAGTGGGAAACAATCAAGACAACAGATAGAAGCACTTGCATTTGAATGAGTTTCAAGCATGCTTGGGTGCTCATGTGATCTGAGTGACTCAGTTTTGGAATACAACTGTCGCGTGGTGCACCGCGACCTCCAGGCACCCCGGAGTTTCTGAAAAAAAATTTTCTGCGATTTTCACGAAACCACTTTTCTTCAACTTGAATTGAGCTAAAAATCCATCCCTGAAAATAAAAATTCTCTGAGTAGTGTGGAAATGCTGATCCTTACCCTGCCTGGGTTGTCCACTGAGCATTTCCACGAACTCTATCTGAAGTTCTCTGGGCATGGGATTTTGACATATTCCCCAAACCAAAAGGAATGAGTGGGAAACAATCAAGACAACAGATAGAAGCACTTGCATTTGAATGAGTTTCAAGCATGCTTGGGTGCTCGTGTGATCTGAGTGACTTGGATTTGTAATACAACTGTCGCGTGGTGCACCGCGACCTCCAGGCACCCCGGAGTTTCTGAAAAAAAATTTTCTGCGATTTTCACGAAACCACTTTTCTTCAACTTGAACTGGGCTAAAAATCCATCCCTGAAAATAAAAACTCTCTGAGTAGTGTGGAAATGCTGATCCTTACCCTGCCTGGGTTGTCCACTGAGCATTTCCGCGAACTCTATCTGAAGTTCTCTGGGCATGGGATTTTTACATATTCCCCAAACCAAAAGGAATGAGTGGGAAACAATCAAGACAACAGATAGAAGCACTTGCATTTGAATGAGTTTCAAGCATGCTTGGGTGCTCGTGTGATCTGAGTGACTCAGTTTTGGAATACAACTGTCGCGTGGTGCACCGCGACCTCCAGGCACCCCGGAGTTTCTGAAAAAAAATTTTCTGCGATTTTCACGAAACCACTTTTCTTCAACTTGAATTGGGCTAAAAATCCATCCCTGAAAAGAAAAATTCTCTGAGTAGTGTGGAAATGCTAGTCCTTACCCTGCCTGGGTTGTCCACTGAGCATTTCCGCGAACTCTATCTGAAGTTCTCTGGGCATGGGATTTTGACATATTCCCCAAACCAAAAGGAATGAGTGGGAAACAATCAATACAACAGATAGAAGCACTTGCATTTGAATGAGTTTCAAGCATGCTTGGGTGCTCGTGTGATCTGAATGACTTGGATTTGTAATACAACTGTCGCGTGGTGCACCGCGACCTCCAGGCACCCCGGAGTTTCTGAAAAAAAATTTTCTGCGATTTTCACGAAACCACTTTTCTTCAACTTGAATTGGGCTAAAAATCCATCCCTGAAAATAAAAATTCTCTGAGTAGTGTGGAAATGCTGATCCTTACCCTGCCTGGGTTGTCCACTGAGCATTTCCGCGAACTCTATCTGAAGTTCTCTGGGCATGGGATTTTGACATATTCCCCAAACCAAAAGGAATGAGTGGGAAACAATCAAGACAACAGATAGAAGCACTTGCATTTGAATGAGTTTCAAGCATGCTTGGGTGCTCGTGTGATCTGAGTGACTCAGTTTTGGAATACAACTGTCGCGTGGTGCACCGCTACCTCCAGGCACCCCGGAGTTTCTGAAAAAAAATTTTCTGCGATTTTCACGAAACCACTTTTCTTCAACTTGAATTGGGCTAAAAATCCATCCCTGAAAATAAAAATTCTCTGAGTAGTGTGGAAATGCTGATCCTTACCCTGCCTGGGTTGTCCACTGAGCATTTCCGCGAACTCTATCTGAAGTTCTCTGGGCATGGGATTTTGACATATTCCCCAAACCAAAAGGAATGAGTGGGAAACAATCAAGACAACAGATAGAAGCACTTGCATTTGATTGAGTTTCAAGCATGCTTGGGTGCTCGTGTGATCTGAGTGACTCAGTTTTGGAATACAACTGTCGCGTGGTGCACCGCGACCTCCAGGCACCCCGGAGTTTCTGAAAAAAAATTTTCTGCGATTTTCACGAAACCACTTTTCTTCAACTTGAATTGGGCTAAAAATCCATCCCTGAAAATAAAAATTCTCTGAGTAGTGTGGAAATGCTGATCCTTACCCTGCCTGGGTTGTCCATTGAGCATTTCCGCGAACTCTATCTGAAGTTCTCTGGGCATGGGATTTTGACATATTCCCCAAACCAAAAGGAATGAGTGGGAAACAATCAAGACAACAGATAGAAGCACTTGCATTTGAATGAGTTTCAAGCATGCTTGGGTGCTCGTGTGATCTGAGTGACTCAGTTTTGGAATACAACTGTCGCGTGGTGCACCGCTACCTCCAGGCACCCCGGAGTTTCTGAAAAAAAATTTTCTGCGATTTTCACGAAACCACTTTTCTTCAACTTGAATTGGGCTAAAAATCCATCCCTGAAAATAAAAATTCTCTGAGTAGTGTGGAAATGCTGATCCTTACCCTGCCTGGGTTGTCCACTGAGCATTTCCGCGAACTCTATCTGAAGTTCTCTGGGCATGGGATTTTGACATATTCCCCAAACCAAAAGGAATGAGTGGGAAACAATCAAGACAACAGATAGAAGCACTTGCATTTGATTGAGTTTCAAGCATGCTTGGGTGCTCGTGTGATCTGAGTGACTCAGTTTTGGAATACAACTGTCGCGTGGTGCACCGCGACCTCCAGGCACCCCGGAGTTTCTGAAAAAAAATTTTCTGCGATTTTCACGAAACCACTTTTCTTCAACTTGAATTGGGCTAAAAATCCATCCCTGAAAATAAAAATTCTCTGAGTAGTGTGGAAATGCTGATCCTTACCCTGCCTGGGTTGTCCATTGAGCATTTCCGCGAACTCTATCTGAAGTTCTCTGGGCATGGGATTTTGACATATTCCCCAAACCAAAAGGAATGAGTGGGAAACAATCAAGACAACAGATAGAAGCACTTGCATTTGAATGAGTTTCAAGCATGCTTGGGTGCTCATGTGATCTGAGTGACTCAGTTTTGGAATACAACTGTCGCGTGGTGCACCGCGACCTCCAGGCACCCCGGAGTTTCTGAAAAAAAATTTTCTGCGATTTTCACGAAACCACTTTTCTTCAACTTGAATTGAGCTAAAAATCCATCCCTGAAAATAAAAATTCTCTGAGTAGTGTGGAAATGCTGATCCTTACCCTGCCTGGGTTGTCCACTGAGCATTTCCACGAACTCTATCTGAAGTTCTCTGGGCATGGGATTTTGACATATTCCCCAAACCAAAAGGAATGAGTGGGAAACAATCAAGACAACAGATAGAAGCACTTGCATTTGAATGAGTTTCAAGCATGCTTGGGTGCTCGTGTGATCTGAGTGACTTGGATTTGTAATACAACTGTCGCGTGGTGCACCGCGACCTCCAGGCACCCCGGAGTTTCTGAAAAAAAATTTTCTGCGATTTTCACGAAACCACTTTTCTTCAACTTGAACTGGGCTAAAAATCCATCCCTGAAAATAAAAACTCTCTGAGTAGTGTGGAAATGCTGATCCTTACCCTGCCTGGGTTGTCCACTGAGCATTTCCGCGAACTCTATCTGAAGTTCTCTGGGCATGGGATTTTTACATATTCCCCAAACCAAAAGGAATGAGTGGGAAACAATCAAGACAACAGATAGAAGCACTTGCATTTGAATGAGTTTCAAGCATGCTTGGGTGCTCGTGTGATCTGAGTGACTCAGTTTTGGAATACAACTGTCGCGTGGTGCACCGCGACCTCCAGGCACCCCGGAGTTTCTGAAAAAAAATTTTCTGCGATTTTCACGAAACCACTTTTCTTCAACTTGAATTGGGCTAAAAATCCATCCCTGAAAAGAAAAATTCTCTGAGTAGTGTGGAAATGCTAGTCCTTACCCTGCCTGGGTTGTCCACTGAGCATTTCCGCGAACTCTATCTGAAGTTCTCTGGGCATGGGATTTTGACATATTCCCCAAACCAAAAGGAATGAGTGGGAAACAATCAATACAACAGATAGAAGCACTTGCATTTGAATGAGTTTCAAGCATGCTTGGGTGCTCGTGTGATCTGAATGACTTGGATTTGTAATACAACTGTCGCGTGGTGCACCGCGACCTCCAGGCACCCCGGAGTTTCTGAAAAAAAATTTTCTGCGATTTTCACGAAACCACTTTTCTTCAACTTGAATTGGGCTAAAAATCCATCCCTGAAAATAAAAATTCTCTGAGTAGTGTGGAAATGCTGATCCTTACCCTGCCTGGGTTGTCCACTGAGCATTTCCGCGAACTCTATCTGAAGTTCTCTGGGCATGGGATTTTGACATATTCCCCAAACCAAAAGGAATGAGTGGGAAACAATCAAGACAACAGATAGAAGCACTTGCATTTGAATGAGTTTCAAGCATGCTTGGGTGCTCGTGTGATCTGAGTGACTCAGTTTTGGAATACAACTGTCGCGTGGTGCACCGCTACCTCCAGGCACCCCGGAGTTTCTGAAAAAAAATTTTCTGCGATTTTCACGAAACCACTTTTCTTCAACTTGAATTGGGCTAAAAATCCATCCCTGAAAATAAAAATTCTCTGAGTAGTGTGGAAATGCTGATCCTTACCCTGCCTGGGTTGTCCACTGAGCATTTCCGCGAACTCTATCTGAAGTTCTCTGGGCATGGGATTTTGACATATTCCCCAAACCAAAAGGAATGAGTGGGAAACAATCAAGACAACAGATAGAAGCACTTGCATTTGATTGAGTTTCAAGCATGCTTGGGTGCTCGTGTGATCTGAGTGACTCAGTTTTGGAATACAACTGTCGCGTGGTGCACCGCGACCTCCAGGCACCCCGGAGTTTCTGAAAAAAAATTTTCTGCGATTTTCACGAAACCACTTTTCTTCAACTTGAATTGGGCTAAAAATCCATCCCTGAAAATAAAAATTCTCTGAGTAGTGTGGAAATGCTGATCCTTACCCTGCCTGGGTTGTCCATTGAGCATTTCCGCGAACTCTATCTGAAGTTCTCTGGGCATGGGATTTTGACATATTCCCCAAACCAAAAGGAATGAGTGGGAAACAATCAAGACAACAGATAGAAGCACTTGCATTTGAATGAGTTTCAAGCATGCTTGGGTGCTTGTGTGATCTGAGTGACTCAGTTTTGGAATACAACTGTTGCGTGGTGCACCGCGACCTCCAGGCACCCCGGAGTTTCTGAAAAAACATTTTCTGCGATTTTCACGAAACCACTTTTCTTCAACTTGAATTGGGCTAAAAATCCATCCCTGAAAATAAAAATTCTCTGAGTAGTGTGGAAATGCTGATCCTTACCCTGCCTGGGTTGTCCACTGAGCATTTCCGCGAACTCTATCTGAAGTTCTCTGGGCATGGGATTTTGACATATTCCCCAAACCAAAAGGAATGAGTGGGAAACAATCAAGACAACAGATAGAAGCACTTGCATTTGAATGAGTTTCAAGCATGCTTGGGTGCTCGTGTGATCTGAGTGACTCAGTTTTGGAATACAACTGTCGCGTGGTGCACCGCGACCTCCAGGCACCCCGGAGTTTCTGAAAAAAAATTTTCTGCGATTTTCACGAAACCACTTTTCTTCAACTTGAATTGGGCTAAAAATCCATCCCTGAAAATAAAAATTCTCTGAGTAGTGTGGAAATGCTGATCCTTACCCTGCCTGGGTTGTCCACTGAGCATTTCCGCGAACTCTATCTGAAGTTCTCTGGGCATGGGATTTTGACATATTCCCCAAACCAAAAGGAATGAGTGGGAAACAATCAAGACAACAGATAGAAGCACTTGCATTTGAATGAGTTTCAAGCATGCTTGGGTGCTCATGTGATCTGAGTGACTTGGATTTGGAATACAACTGTCGCGTGGTGCACCGCGACCTCCAGGCACCCCGGAGTTTCTGAAAAAAAAACAATCAAGACAACAGATAGAAGCACTTGCATTTGAATGAGTTTCAAGCATGCTTGGGTGCTCGTGTGATCTGAGTGACTCAGTTTTGGAATACAACTGTCGCGTGGTGCACCGCGACCTCCAGGCACCCCGGAGTTTCTGAAAAAAAATTTTCTGCGATTTTCACGAAACCACTTTTCTTCAACTTGAATTGGGCTAAAAATCCATCCCTGAAAATAAAAATTCTCTGAGTAGTGTGGAAATGCTGATCCTTACCCTGCCTGGGTTGTCCACTGAGCATTTCCGCGAACTCTATCTGAAGTTCTCTGGGCATGGGATTTTGACATATTCCCCAAACCAAAAGGAATGAGTGGGAAACAATCAAGACAACAGATAGAAGCACTTGCATTTGAATGAGTTTCAAGCATGCTTGGGTGCTCGTGTGATCTGAGTGACTCAGTTTTGGAATACAACTGTCGCGTGGTGCACCGCGACCTCCAGGCACCCCGGAGTTTCTGAAAAAAAATTTTCTGCGATTTTCACGAAACCACTTTTCTTCAACTTGAATTGGGCTAAAAATCCATCCCTGAAAATAAAAATTCTCTGAGTAGTGTGGAAATGCTGATCCTTACCCTGCCTGGGTTGTCCACTGAGCATTTCCGCGAACTCTATCTGAAGTTCTCTGGGCATGGGATTTTGACATATTCCCCAAACCAAAAGGAATGAGTGGGAAACAATCAAGACAACAGATAGAAGCACTTGCATTTGATTGAGTTTCAAGCATGCTTGGGTGCTCGTGTGATCTGAGTGACTCAGTTTTGGAATACAACTGTCGCGTGGTGCACCGCGACCTCCAGGCACCCCGGAGTTTCTGAAAAAAAATTTTCTGCGATTTTCACGAAACCACTTTTCTTCAACTTGAATTGGGCTAAAAATCTATCCCTGAAAATAAAAATTCTCTGAGTAGTGTGGAAATGCTGATCCTTACCCTGCCTGGGTTGTCCACTGAGCATTTCCGCGAACTCTATCTGAAGTTCTCTGGGCATGGGATTTTGACATATTCCCCAAACCAAAAGGAATGAGTGGGAAACAATCAAGACAACAGATAGAACCACTTGTATTTGAATGAGTTTCAAGCATGCTTGGGTGCTCGTGTGATCTGAGTGACTTGGATTTGGAATACAACTGTCGCGTGGTGCACCGCGACCTCCAGGCACCCCGGAGATTCTGAAAAAAAATTTTCTGCGATTTTCACGAAACCACTTTTCTTCAACTTGAAATGGGCTAAAAATCCATCCCTGAAAATAAAAATTCTCTGAGTAGTGTGGAAATGCTGATCCTTACCCTGCCTGGGTTGTCCACTGAGCATTTCCGTGAACTCTATCTGAAGTTCTCTGGGCATGGGATTTTGACATATTCCCCAAACCAAAAGGAATGAGTGGGAAACAATCAAGACAACAGATAGAAGCACTTGCATTTGAATGACTTTCAAGCATGCTTGGGTGCTCGTGTGATCTGAGTGACTCAGTTTTGGAATACAACTGTCGCGTGGTGCACCGCGACCTCCAGGCACCCCGGAGTTTCTGAAAAAAAATTTTCTGCGATTTTCACGAAACCACTTTTCTTCAACTTGAATTGGGCTAAAAATCCATCCCTGAAAATAAAAATTCTCTGAGTAGTGTGGAAATGCTGATCCTTACCCTGCCTGGGTTGTCCACTGAGCATTTCCGCGAACTCTATCTGAAGTTCTCTGGGCATGGGATTTTGACATATTCCCCAAACCAAAAGGAATGAGTGGGAAACAATCAAGACAACAGATAGAAGCACTTGCATTTGAATGAGTTTCAAGCATGCTTGGGTGCTCGTGTGATCTGAGTGACTCAGTTTTGGAATACAACTGTCGCGTGGTGCACCGCGACCTCCAGGCACCCCGGAGTTTCTGAAAAAAAATTTTCTGCGATTTTCACGAAACCACTTTTCTTCAACTTGAATTGGGCTAAAAATCCATCCCTGAAAATAAAAATTCTCTGAGTAGTGTGGAAATGCTGATCCTTACCCTGCCTAGGTTGTCCACTGAGCATTTCCGCGAACTCTATCTGAAGTTCTCTGGGCATGGGATTTTGACATATTCCCCAAACCAAAAGGAATGAGTGGGAAACAATCAAGACAACAGATAGAAGCACTTGCATTTGATTGAGTTTCAAGCATGCTTGGGTGCTCGTGTGATCTGAGTGACTCAGTTTTGGAATACAACTGTCGCGTGGTGCACCGCGACCTCCAGGCACCCCGGAGTTTCTGAAAAAAAATTTTCTGCGATTTTCACGAAACCACTTTTCTTCAACTTGAATTGGGCTAAAAATCTATCCCTGAAAATAAAAATTCTCTGAGTAGTGTGGAAATGCTGATCCTTACCCTGCCTGGGTTGTCCACTGAGCATTTCCGCGAACTCTATCTGAAGTTCTCTGGGCATGGGATTTTGACATATTCCCCAAACCAAAAGGAATGAGTGGGAAACAATCAAGACAACAGATAGAAGCACTTGCATTTGAATGAGTTTCAAGCATGCTTGGGTGCTCGTGTGATCTGAGTGACTCAGTTTTGGAATACAACTGTCGCGTGGTGCACCGCGACCTCCAGGCACCCCGGAGTTTCTGAAAAAAAATTTTCTGCGATTTTCACGAAACCACTTTTCTTCAACTTGAATTGGGCTAAAAATCCATCCCTGAAAATAAAAATTCTCTGAGTAGTGTGGAAATGCTGATCCTTACCCTGCCTGGGTTGTCCACTGAGCATTTCCGCGAACTCTATCTGAAGTTCTCTGGGCATGGGATTTTGACATATTCCCCAAACCAAAAGGAATGAGTGGGAAACAATCAAGACAACAGATAGAACCACTTGTATTTGAATGAGTTTCAAGCATGCTTGGGTGCTCGTGTGATCTGAGTGACTTGGATTTGGAATACAACTGTCGCGTGGTGCACCGCGACCTCCAGGCACCCCGGAGATTCTGAAAAAAAATTTTCTGCGATTTTCACGAAACCACTTTTCTTCAACTTGAATTGGGCTAAAAATCCATCCCTGAAAATAAAAATTCTCTGAGTAGTGTGGAAATGCTGATCCTTACCCTGCCTGGGTTGTCCACTGAGCATTTCCGTGAACTCTATCTGAAGTTCTCTGGGCATGGGATTTTGACATATTCCCCAAACCAAAAGGAATGAGTGGGAAACAATCAAGACAACAGATAGAAGCACTTGCATTTGAATGAGTTTCAAGCATGCTTGGGTGCTCGTGTGATCTGAGTGACTCAGTTTTGGAATACAACTGTCGCGTGGTGCACCGCGACCTCCAGGCACCCCGGAGTTTCTGAAAAAAAATTTTCTGCGATTTTCACGAAACCACTTTTCTTCAACTTGAATTGGGCTAAAAATCCATCCCTGAAAATAAAAATTCTCTGAGTAGTGTGGAAATGCTGATCCTTACCCTGCCTGGGTTGTCCACTGAGCATTTCCGCGAACTCTATCTGAAGTTCTCTGGGCATGGGATTTTGACATATTCCCCAAACCAAAAGGAATGAGTGGGAAACAATCAAGACAACAGATAGAAGCACTTGCATTTGAATGAGTTTCAAGCATGCTTGGGTGCTCGTGTGATCTGAGTGACTCAGTTTTGGAATACAACTGTCGCGTGGTGCACCGCGACCTCCAGGCACCCCGGAGTTTCTGAAAAAAAAATTTCTGCGATTTTCACGAAACCACTTTTCTTCAACTTGAATTGGGCTAAAAATCCATCCCTGAAAATAAAAATTCTCTGAGTAGTGTGGAAATGCTGATCCTTACCCTGCCTGGGTTGTCTACTGAGCATTTCCGCGAACTCTATCTGAAGTTCTCTGGGCATGGGATTTTGACATATTCCCCAAACCAAAAGGAATTAGTGGGAAACAATCAAGACAACAGATAGAACCACTTGTATTTGAATGAGTTTCAAGCATGCTTGGGTGCTCGTGTGATCTGAGTGACTTGGATTTGTAATACAACTGTCGCGTGGTGCACCGCGACCTCCAGGCACCCCGGAGTTTCTGAAAAAAAATTTTCTGCGATTTTCACGAAACCACTTTTCTTCAACTTGAATTGGGCTAAAAATCCATCCCTGAAAATAAAAATTCTCTGAGTAGTGTGGAAATGCTGATCCTTACCCTGCCTGGGTTGTCCACTGAGCATTTCCGCGAACTCTATCTGAAGTTCTCTGGGCATGGGATTTTGACATATTCCCCAAACCAAAAGGAATGAGTGGGAAACAATCAAGACAACACATAGAAGCACTTGCATTTGAATGAGTTTCAAGCATGCTTGGGTGCTCGTGTGATCTGAGTGACTCAGTTTTGGAATACAACTGTCGCGTGGTGCACCGCGACCTCCAGGCACCCCGGAGTTTCTGAAAAAAAATTTTCTGCGATTTTCACGAAACCACTTTTCTTCAACTTGAATTGGGCTAAAAATCTATCCCTGAAAATAAAAATTCTCTGAGTAGTGTGGAAATGCTGATCCTTACCCTGCCTGGGTTGTCCACTGAGCATTTCCGCGAACTCTATCTGAAGTTCTCTGGGCATGGGATTTTGACATATTCCCCAAACCAAAAGGAATGAGTGGGAAACAATCAAGACAACAGATAGAACCACTTGTATTTGAATGAGTTTCAAGCATGCTTGGGTGCTCGTGTGATCTGAGTGACTTGGATTTGGAATACAACTGTCGCGTGGTGCACCGCGACCTCCAGGCACCCCGGAGATTCTGAAAAAAAATTTTCTGCGATTTTCACGAAACCACTTTTCTTCAACTTGAAATGGGCTAAAAATCCATCCCTGAAAATAAAAATTCTCTGAGTAGTGTGGAAATGCTGATCCTTACCCTGCCTGGGTTGTCCACTGAGCATTTCCGTGAACTCTATCTGAAGTTCTCTGGGCATGGGATTTTGACATATTCCCCAAACCAAAAGGAATGAGTGGGAAACAATCAAGACAACAGATAGAAGCACTTGCATTTGAATGAGTTTCAAGCATGCTTGGGTGCTCGTGTGATCTGAGTGACTCAGTTTTGGAATACAACTGTCGCGTGGTGCACCGCGACCTCCAGGCACCCCGGAGTTTCTGAAAAAAAATTTTCTGCGATTTTCACGAAACCACTTTTCTTCAACTTGAATTGGGCTAAAAATCCATCCCTGAAAATAAAAATTCTCTGAGTAGTGTGGAAATGCTGATCCTTACCCTGCCTGGGTTGTCCACTGAGCATTTCCGCGAACTCTATCTGAAGTTCTCTGGGCATGGGATTTTGACATATTCCCCAAACCAAAAGGAATGAGTGGGAAACAATCAAGACAACAGATAGAAGCACTTGCATTTGAATGAGTTTCAAGCATGCTTGGGTGCTCGTGTGATCTGAGTGACTCAGTTTTGGAATACAACTGTCGCGTGGTGCACCGCGACCTCCAGGCACCCCGGAGTTTCTGAAAAAAAATTTTCTGCGATTTTCACGAAACCACTTTTCTTCAACTTGAATTGGGCTAAAAATCCATCCCTGAAAATAAAAATTCTCTGAGTAGTGTGGAAATGCTGATCCTTACCCTGCCTAGGTTGTCCACTGAGCATTTCCGCGAACTCTATCTGAAGTTCTCTGGGCATGGGATTTTGACATATTCCCCAAACCAAAAGGAATGAGTGGGAAACAATCAAGACAACAGATAGAAGCACTTGCATTTGATTGAGTTTCAAGCATGCTTGGGTGCTCGTGTGATCTGAGTGACTCAGTTTTGGAATACAACTGTCGCGTGGTGCACCGCGACCTCCAGGCACCCCGGAGTTTCTGAAAAAAAATTTTCTGCGATTTTCACGAAACCACTTTTCTTCAACTTGAATTGGGCTAAAAATCTATCCCTGAAAATAAAAATTCTCTGAGTAGTGTGGAAATGCTGATCCTTACCCTGCCTGGGTTGTCCACTGAGCATTTCCGCGAACTCTATCTGAAGTTCTCTGGGCATGGGATTTTGACATATTCCCCAAACCAAAAGGAATGAGTGGGAAACAATCAAGACAACAGATAGAAGCACTTGCATTTGAATGAGTTTCAAGCATGCTTGGGTGCTCGTGTGATCTGAGTGACTCAGTTTTGGAATACAACTGTCGCGTGGTGCACCGCGACCTCCAGGCACCCCGGAGTTTCTGAAAAAAAATTTTCTGCGATTTTCACGAAACCACTTTTCTTCAACTTGAATTGGGCTAAAAATCCATCCCTGAAAATAAAAATTCTCTGAGTAGTGTGGAAATGCTGATCCTTACCCTGCCTGGGTTGTCCACTGAGCATTTCCGCGAACTCTATCTGAAGTTCTCTGGGCATGGGATTTTGACATATTCCCCAAACCAAAAGGAATGAGTGGGAAACAATCAAGACAACAGATAGAACCACTTGTATTTGAATGAGTTTCAAGCATGCTTGGGTGCTCGTGTGATCTGAGTGACTTGGATTTGGAATACAACTGTCGCGTGGTGCACCTTGACCTCCAGGCACCCCGGAGATTCTGAAAAAAAATTTTCTGCGATTTTCACGAAACCACTTTTCTTCAACTTGAATTGGGCTAAAAATCCATCCCTGAAAATAAAAATTCTCTGAGTAGTGTGGAAATGCTGATCCTTACCCTGCCTGGGTTGTCCACTGAGCATTTCCGTGAACTCTATCTGAAGTTCTCTGGGCATGGGATTTTGACATATTCCCCAAACCAAAAGGAATGAGTGGGAAACAATCAAGACAACAGATAGAAGCACTTGCATTTGAATGAGTTTCAAGCATGCTTGGGTGCTCGTGTGATCTGAGTGACTCAGTTTTGGAATACAACTGTCGCGTGGTGCACCGCGACCTCCAGGCACCCCGGAGTTTCTGAAAAAAAATTTTCTGCGATTTTCACGAAACCACTTTTCTTCAACTTGAATTGGGCTAAAAATCCATCCCTGAAAATAAAAATTCTCTGAGTAGTGTGGAAATGCTGATCCTTACCCTGCCTGGGTTGTCCACTGAGCATTTCCGCGAACTCTATCTCAAGTTCTCTGGGCATGGGATTTTGACATATTCCCCAAACCAAAAGGAATGAGTGGGAAACAATCAAGACAACAGATAGAAGCACTTGCATTTGAATGAGTTTCAAGCATGCTTGGGTGCTCGTGTGATCTGAGTGACTCAGTTTTGGAATACAACTGTCGCGTGGTGCACCGCGACCTCCAGGCACCCCGGAGTTTCTGAAAAAAAAATTTCTGCGATTTTCACGAAACCACTTTTCTTCAACTTGAATTGGGCTAAAAATCCATCCCTGAAAATAAAAATTCTCTGAGTAGTGTGGAAATGCTGATCCTTACCCTGCCTGGGTTGTCTACTGAGCATTTCCGCGAACTCTATCTGAAGTTCTCTGGGCATGGGATTTTGACATATTCCCCAAACCAAAAGGAATTAGTGGGAAACAATCAAGACAACAGATAGAACCACTTGTATTTGAATGAGTTTCAAGCATGCTTGGGTGCTCGTGTGATCTGAGTGACTTGGATTTGTAATACAACTGTCGCGTGGTGCACCGCGACCTCCAGGCACCCCGGAGTTTCTGAAAAAAAATTTTCTGCGATTTTCACGAAACCACTTTTCTTCAACTTGAATTGGGCTAAAAATCCATCCCTGAAAATAAAAATTCTCTGAGTAGTGTGGAAATGCTGATCCTTACCCTGCCTGGGTTGTCCACTGAGCATTTCCGCGAACTCTATCTGAAGTTCTCTGGGCATGGGATTTTGACATATTCCCCAAACCAAAAGGAATGAGTGGGAAACAATCAAGACAACAGATAGAAGCACTTGCATTTGAATGAGTTTCAAGCATGCTTGGGTGCTCGTGTGATCTGAGTGACTCAGTTTTGGAATACAACTGTCGCGTGGTGCACCGCGACCTCCAGGCACCCCGGAGTTTCTGAAAAAAAATTTTCTGCGATTTTCACGAAACCACTTTTCTTCAACTTGAATTGGGCTAAAAATCCATCCCTGAAAATAAAAATTCTCTGAGTAGTGTGGAAATGCTGATCCTTACCCTGCCTGGGTTGTCCACTGAGCATTTCCGCGAAATCTATCTGAAGTTCTCTGGGCATGGGATTTTGACATATTCCCCAAACCAAAAGGAATGAGTGGGAAACAATCAAGACAACAGATAGAACCACTTGTATTTGAATGAGTTTCAAGCATGCTTGGGTGCTCGTGTGATCTGAGTGACTTGGATTTGGAATACAACTGTCGCGTGGTGCACCGCGACCTCCAGGCACCCCGGAGTTTCTGAAAAAAAATTTTCTGCGATTTTCACGAAACCACTTTTCTTCAACTTGAATTGGGCTAAAAATCCATCCCTGAAAATAAAAATTCTCTGAGTAGTGTGGAAATGCTGATCCTTACCCTGCCTGGGTTGTCCACTGAGCATTTCCGCGAACTCTATCTGAAGTTCTCTGGGCATGGGATTTTGACATATTCCCCAAACCAAAAGGAATGAGTGGGAAACAATCAAGACAACAGATAGAAGCACTTGCATTTGAATGAGTTTCAAGCATGCTTGGGTGCTCGTGTGATCTGAGTGACTCAGTTTTGGAATACAACTGTCGCGTGGTGCACCGCGACCTCCAGGCACCCCGGAGTTTCTGAAAAAAAATTTTCTGCGATTTTCACGAAACCACTTTTCTTCAACTTGAATTGGGCTAAAAATCCATCCCTGAAAATAAAAATTCTCTGAGTAGTGTGGAAATGCTGATCCTTACCCTGCCTGGGTTGTCCACTGAGCATTTCCGCGAACTCTATCTGAAGTTCTCTGGGCATGGGATTTTGACATATTCCCCAAACCAAAAGGAATGAGTGGGAAACAATCAAGACAACAGATAGAAGCACTTGCATTTGAATGAGTTTCAAGCATGCTTGGGTGCTCGTGTGATCTGAGTGACTCAGTTTTGGAATACAACTGTCGCGTGGTGCACCGCGACCTCCAGGCACCCCGGAGTTTCTGAAAAAAAATTTTCTGCGATTTTCACGAAACCACTTTTCTTCAACTTGAATTGGGCTAAAAATCCATCCCTGAAAATAAAAATTCTCTGAGTAGTGTGGAAATGCTGATCCTTACCCTGCCTGGGTTGTCCACTGAGCATTTCCGCGAACTCTATCTGAAGTTCTCTGGGCATGGGATTTTGACATACTCCCCAAACCAAAAGGAATGAGTGGGAAACAATCAAGACAACAGATAGAAGCACTTGCATTTGAATGAGTTTCAAGCATGCTTGGGTGCTCGTGTGATCTGAGTGACTCAGTTTTGGAATACAACTGTCGCGTGGTGCACCGCGACCTCCAGGCACCCCGGAGTTTCTGAAAAAAAATTTTCTGCGATTTTCACGAAACCACTTTTCTTCAACTTGAATTGGGCTAAAAATCCATCCCTGAAAATAAAAATTCTCTGAGTAGTGTGGAAATGCTGATCCTTACCCTGCCTGGGTTGTCCACTGAGCATTTCCGCGAACTCTATCTGAAGTTCTCTGGGCATGGGATTTTGACATATTCCCCAAACCAAAAGGAATGAGTGGGAAACAATCAATACAACAGATAGAAGCACTTGCATTTGAATGAGTTTCAAGCATGCTTGGGTGCTCGTGTGATCTGAGTGACTTGGATTTGTAATACAACTGTCGCGTGGTGCACCGCGACCTCCAGGCACCCCGGAGTTTCTGAAAAAAAAATTTCTGCGATTTTCACGAAACCACTTTTCTTCAACTTGAATTGGGCTAAAAATCCATCCCTGAAAATAAAAATTCTCTGAGTAGTGTGGAAATGCTGATCCTTACCCTGCCTGGGTTGTCCACTGAGCATTTCCGCGAACTCTATCTGAAGTTCTCTGGGCATGGGATTTTGACATATTCCCCAAACCAAAAGGAATGAGTGGGAAACAATCAAGACAACAGATAGAAGCACTTGCATTTGAATGAGTTTCAAGCATGCTTGGGTGCTCGTGTGATCTGAGTGACTCAGTTTTGGAATACAACTGTCGCGTGGTGCACCGCGACCTCCAGGCACCCCGGAGTTTCTGAAAAAAAATTTTCTGCGATTTTCACGAAACCACTTTTCTTCAACTTGAATTGGGCTAAAAATCCATCCCTGAAAATAAAAATTCTCTGAGTAGTGTGGAAATGCTGATCCTTACCCTGCCTGGGTTGTCCACTGAGCATTTCCGCGAACTCTATCTGAAGTTCTCTGGGCATGGGATTTTGACATATTCCCCAAACCAAAAGGAATGAGTGGGAAACAATCAAGACAACAGATAGAACCACTTGTATTTGAATGAGTTTCAAGCATGCTTGGGTGCTCGTGTGATCTGAGTGACTTGGATTTGGAATACAACTGTCGCGTGGTGCACCGCGACCTCCAGGCACCCCGGAGTTTCTGAAAAAAAATTTTATGCGATTTTCACGAAACCACTTTTCTTCAACTTGAATTGGGCTAAAAATCCATCCCTGAAAATAAAAATTCTCTGAGTAGTGTGGAAATGCTGATCCTTACCCTGCCTGGGTTGTCCACTGAGCATTTCCGTGAACTCTATCTGAAGTTCTCTGGGCATGGGATTTTGACATATTCCCCAAACCAAAAGGAATGAGTGGGAAACAATCAAGACAACAGATAGAAGCACTTGCATTTGAATGAGTTTCAAGCATGCTTGGGTGCTCGTGTGATCTGAGTGACTCAGTTTTGGAATACAACTGTCGCGTGGTGCACCGCGACCTCCAGGCACCCCGGAGTTTCTGAAAAAAAATTTTCTGCGATTTTCACGAAACCACTTTTCTTCAACTTGAATTGGGCTAAAAATCCATCCCTGAAAATAAAAATTCTCTGAGTAGTGTGGAAATGCTGATCCTTACCCTGCCTGAATTGTCCACTGAGCATTTCCGCGAACTCTATCTGAAGTTCTCTGGGCATGGGATTTTGACATATTCCCCAAACCAAAAGGAATGAGTGGGAAACAATCAAGACAACAGATAGAAGCACTTGCATTTGAATGAGTTTCAAGCATGCTTGGGTGCTCGTGTGATCTGAGTGACTCAGTTTTGGAATACAACTGTCGCGTGGTGCACCGCGACCTCCAAGCACCCCGGAGTTTCTGAAAAAAAATTTTCTGCGATTTTCACGAAACCACTTTTCTTCAACTTGAATTGGGCTAAAAATCCATCCCTGAAAATAAAAATTCTCTGAGTAGTGTGGAAATGCTGATCCTTACCCTGCCTGGGTTGTCCACTGAGCATTTCCGCGAACTCTATCTGAAGTTCTCTGGGCATGGGATTTTGACATATTCCCCAAACCAAAAGGAATGAGTGGGAAACAATCAAGACAACAGATAGAAGCACTTGCATTTGAATGAGTTTCAAGCATGCTTGGGTGCTCGTGTGATCTGAGTGACTCAGTTTTGGAATACAACTGTCGCGTGGTGCACCGCGACCTCCAGGCACCCCGGAGTTTCTGAAAAAAAATTTTCTGCGATTTTCACGAAACCACTTTTCTTCAACTTGAATTGGGCTAAAAATCCATCCCTGAAAATAAAAATTCTCTGAGTAGTGTGGAAATGCTGATCCTTACCCTGCCTGGGTTGTCCACTGAGCATTTCCACGAACTCTATCTGACGTTCTCTGGGCATGGGATTTTGACATATTCCCCAAACCAAAAGGAATGAGTGGGAAACAATCAAGACAACAGATAGAAGCACTTGCATTTGAATGAGTTTCAAGCATGCTTGGGTGCTCGTGTGATCTGAGTGACTCAGTTTTGGAATACAACTGTCGCGTGGTGCACCGCGACCTCCAGGCACCCCGGAGTTTCTGAAAAAAAATTTTCTGCGATTTTCACGAAACCACTTTTCTTCAACTTGAATTGGGCTAAAAATCCATCCCTGAAAATAAAAATTCTCTGAGTAGTGTGGAAATGCTGATCCTTACCCTGCCTGGGTTGTCCACTGTGCATTTCCGCGAACTCTATCTGAAGTTCTCTGGGCATGGGATTTTGACATATTCCCCAAACCAAAAGGAATGAGTGGGAAACAATCAAGACAACAGATAGAAGCACTTGCATTTGAATGAGTTTCAAGCATGCTTGGGTGCTCGTGTGATCTGAGTGACTCAGTTTTGGAATACAACTGTCGCGTGGTGCACCGCGACCTCCAGGCACCCCGGAGTTTCTGAAAAAAAATTTTCTGCGATTTTCACGAAACCACTTTTCTTCAACTTGAATTGGGCTAAAAATCCATCCCTGAAAATAAAAATTCTCTGAGTAGTGTGGAAATGCTGATCCTTACCCTGCCTGGGTTGTCCACTGAGCATTTCCGCGAACTCTATCTGAAGTTCTCTGGGCATGGGATTTTGACATATTCCCCAAACCAAAAGGAATGAGTGGGAAACAATCAAGACAACAGATAGAAGCACTTGCATTTGAATGAGTTTCAAGCATGCTTGGGTGCTCGTGTGATCTGAGTGACTCAGTTTTGGAATACAACTGTCGCGTGGTGCACCGCGACCTCCAGGCACCCCGGAGTTTCTGAAAAAAAATTTTCTGCGATTTTCACGAAACCACTTTTCTTCAACTTGAATTGGGCTAAAAATCCATCCCTGAAAATAAAAATTCTCTGAGTAGTGTGGAAATGCTGATCCTTACCCTGCCTGGGTTGTCCACTGAGCATTTCCGCGAACTCTATCTGAAGTTCTCTGGGCATGGGATTTTGACATATTCCCCAAACCAAAAGGAATGAGTGGGAAACAATCAAGACAACAGATAGAAGCACTTGCATTTGAATGAGTTTCAAGCATGCTTGGGTGCTCGTGTGATCTGAGTGACTCAGTTTTGGAATACAACTGTCGCGTGGTGCACCGCGACCTCCAGGCACCCCGGAGTTTCTGAAAAAAAATTTTCTGCGATTTTCACGAAACCACTTTTCTTCAACTTGAATTGGGCTAAAAATCCATCCCTGAAAATAAAAATTCTCTGAGTAGTGTGGAAATGCTGATCCTTACCCTGCCTGGGTTGTCCACTGAGCATTTCCGCGAACTCTATCTGAAGTTCTCTGGGCATGGGATTTTGACATATTCCCCAAACCAAAAGGAATGAGTGGGAAACAATCAAGACAACAGATAGAAGCACTTGCATTTGAATGAGTTTCAAGCATGCTTGGGTGCTCGTGTGATCTGAGTGACTCAGTTTTGGAATACAACTGTCGCGTGGTGCACCGCGACCTCCAGGCACCCCGGAGTTTCTGAAAAAAAATTTTCTGCGATTTTCACGAAACCACTTTTCTTCAACTTGAATTGGGCTAAAAATCCATCCCTGAAAATAAAAATTCTCTGAGTAGTGTGGAAATGCTGATCCTTACCCTGCCTGGGTTGTCCACTGAGCATTTCCGCGAACTCTATCTGAAGTTCTCTGGGCATGGGATTTTGACATATTCCCCAAACCAAAAGGAATGAGTGGGAAACAATCAAGACAACAGATAGAAGCACTTGCATTTGATTGAGTTTCAAGCATGCTTGGGTGCTCGTGTGATCTGAGTGACTCAGTTTTGGAATACAACTGTCGCGTGGTGCACCGCAACCTCCAGGCACCCCGGAGTTTCTGAAAAAAAATTTTCTGCGATTTTCACGAAACCACTTTTCTTCAACTTGAATTGGGCTAAAAATCCATCCCTGAAAATAAAAATTCTCTGAGTAGTGTGGAAATGCTGATCCTTACCCTGCCTGGGTTGTCCACTGAGCATTTCCGCGAACTCTATCTGAAGTTCTCTGGGCATGGGATTTTGATATATTCCCCAAACCAAAAGGAATGAGTGGGAAACAATCAAGACAACAGATAGAACCACTTGTATTTGAATGAGTTTCAAGCATGCTTGGGTGCTCGTGTGATCTGAGTGACTTGGATTTGTAATACAACTGTCGCGTGGTGCACCGCGACCTCCAGGCACCCCGGAGTTTCTGAAAAAAAATTTTCTGCGATTTTCACGAAACCACTTTTCTTCAACTTGAATTGGGCTAAAAATCCATCCCTGAAAATAAAAATTCTCTGAGTAGTGTGGAAATGCTGATCCTTACCCTGCCTGGGTTGTCCACTGAGCATTTCCGTGAACTCTATCTGAAGTTCTCTGGGCATGGGATTTTGACATATTCCCCAAACCAAAAGGAATGAGTGGGAAACAATCAAGACAACAGATAGAAGCACTTGCATTTGAATGAGTTTCAAGCATGCTTGGGTGCTCGTGTGATCTGAGTGACTCAGTTTTGGAATACAACTGTCGCGTGGTGCACCGCGACCTCCAGGCACCCCGGAGTTTCTGAAAAAAAATTTTCTGCGATTTTCACGAAACCACTTTTCTTCAACTTGAATTGGGCTAAAAATCCATCCCTGAAAATAAAAATTCTCTGAGTAGTGTGGAAATGCTGATCCTTACCCTGCCTGGGTTGTCCACTGAGCATTTCCGCGAACTCTATCTGAAGTTCTCTGGGCATGGGATTTTGACATATTCCCCAAACCAAAAGGAATGAGTGGGAAACAATCAAGACAACAAATAGAAGCACTTGCATTTGAATGAGTTTCAAGCATGCTTGGGTGCTCGTGTGATCTGAGTGACTCAGTTTTGGAATACAACTGTCGCGTGGTACACCGCGACCTCCAGGCACCCCGGAGTTTCTGAAAAAAAATTTTCTGCGATTTTCACGAAACCACTTTTCTTCAACTTGAATTGGGCTAAAAATCCATCCCTGAAAATAAAAATTCTCTGAGTAGTGTGGAAATGCTGATCCTTACCCTGCCTGGGTTGTCCACTGAGCATTTCCGCAAACTCTATCTGAAGTTCTCTGGGCATGGGATTTTGACATATTCCCCAAACCAAAAGGAATGAGTGGGAAACAATCAAGACAACAGATAGAAGCACTTGCATTTGATTGAGTTTCAAGCATGCTTGGGTGCTCATGTGATCTGAGTGACTCAGTTTTGGAATACAACTGTCGCGTGGTGCACCGCGACCTCCAGGCACCCCGGAGTTTCTGAAAAAAAATTTCTGCGATTTTCACGAAACCACTTTTCTTCAACTTGAATTGGGCTAAAAATCCATCCCTGAAAATAAAAATTCTCTGAGTAGTGTGGAAATGCTGATCCTTACCCTGCCTGGGTTGTCCACTGAGCATTTCCGCGAACTCTATCTGAAGTTCTCTGGGCATGGGATTTTGACATATTCCCCAAACCAAAAGGAATGAGTGGGAAACAATCAAGACAACAGATAGAAGCACTTGCATTTGAATGAGTTTCAAGCATGCTTGGGTGCTCGTGTGATCTGAGTGACTCAGTTTTGGAATACAACTGTCGCGTGGTGCACCACGACCTCCAGGCACCCCGGAGTTTCTGAAAAAAAATTTTCTGCGATTTTCACGAAACCACTTTTCTTCAACTTGAATTGGGCTAAAAATCCATCCCTGAAAATAAAAATTCTCTGAGTAGTGTGGAAATGCTGATCCTTACCCTGCCTGGGTTGTCCACTGAGCATTTCCGCGAACTCTATCTGAAGTTCTCTGGGCATGGGATTTTGACATATTCCCCAAACCAAAAGGAATGAGTGGGAAACAATCAAGACAACAGATAGAACCACTTGTATTTGAATGAGTTTCAAGCATGCTTGGGTGCTCGTGTGATCTGAGTGACTTGGATTTGGAATACAACTGTCGCGTGGTGCACCGCGACCTCCAGGCACCCCGGAGTTTCTGAAAAAAAAATTTCTGCGATTTTCACGAAACCACTTTTCTTCAACTTGAATTGGGCTAAAAATCCATCCCTGAAAATAAAAATTCTCTGAGTAGTGTGGAAATGCTGATCCTTACCCTGCCTGGGTTGTCCACTGAGCATTTCCGTGAACTCTATCTGAAGTTCTCTGGGCATGGGATTTTGACATATTCCCCAAACCAAAAGGAATGAGTGGGAAACAATCAAGACAACAGATAGAACCACTTGTATTTGAATGAGTTTCAAGCATGCTTGGGTGCTCGTGTGATCTGAGTGACTTGGATTTGGAATACAACTGTCGCGTGGTGCACCGCGACCTCCAGGCACCCCGGAGTTTCTGAAAAAAAAATTTCTGCGATTTTCACGAAACCACTTTTCTTCAACTTGAATTGGGCTAAAAATCCATCCCTGAAAATAAAAATTCTCTGAGTAGTGTGGAAATGCTGATCCTTACCCTGCCTGGGTTGTCCACTGAGCATTTCCGCGAACTCTATCTGAAGTTCTCTGGGCATGGGATTTTGACATATTCCCCAAACCAAAAGGAATGAGTGGGAAACAATCAAGACAACAGATAGAAGCACTTGCATTTGAATGAGTTTCAAGCATGCTTGGGTGCTCGTGTGATCTGAGTGACTCAGTTTTGGAATACAACTGTCGCGTGGTGCACCGCGACCTCCAGGCACCCCGGAGTTTCTGAAAAAAAATTTTCTGCGATTTTCACGAAACCACTTTTCTTCAACTTGAATTGGGCTAAAAATCCATCCCTGAAAATAAAAATTCTCTGAGTAGTGTGGAAATGCTGATCCTTACCCTGCCTGGGTTGTCCACTGAGCATTTCCACGAACTCTATCTGAAGTTCTCTGGGCATGGGATTTTGACATATTCCCCAAACCAAAAGGAATGAGTGGGAAACAATCAAGACAACAGATAGAAGCACTTGCATTTGAATGAGTTTCAAGCATGCTTGGGTGCTCGTGTGATCTGAGTGACTCAGTTTTGGAATACAACTGTCGCGTGGTGCACCGCGACCTCCAGGCACCCCGGAGTTTCTGAAAAAAAATTTTCTGCGATTTTCACGAAACCACTTTTCTTCAACTTGAATTGGGCTAAAAATCCATCCCTGAAAATAAAAATTCTCTGAGTAGTGTGGAAATGCTGATCCTTACCCTGCCTGGGTTGTCCACTGAGCATTTCCGCGAACTCTATCTGAAGTTCTCTGGGCATGGGATTTTGACATATTCCCCAAACCAAAAGGAATGAGTGGGAAACAATCAAGACAACAGATAGAAGCACTTGCATTTGAATGAGTTTCAAGCATGCTTGGGTGCTCGTGTGATCTGAGTGACTCAGTTTTGGAATACAACTGTCGCGTGGTGCACCGCGACCTCCAGGCACCCCGGAGTTTCTGAAAAAAAAATTTCTGCGATTTTCACGAAACCACTTTTCTTCAACTTGAATTGGGCTAAAAATCCATCCCTGAAAATAAAAATTCTCTGAGTAGTGTGGAAATGCTGATCCTTACCCTGCCTGGGTTGTCCACTGAGCATTTCCGCGAACTCTATCTGAAGTTCTCTGGGCATGGGATTTTGACATATTCCCCAAACCAAAAGGAATGAGTGGGAAACAATCAAGACAACAGATAGAAGCACTTGCATTTGAATGAGTTTCAAGCATGCTTGGGTGCTCATGTGATCTGAGTGACTCAGTTTTGGAATACAACTGTCGCGTGGTGCACCGCGACCTCCAGGCACCCCGGAGTTTCTGAAAAAAAATTTTCTGCGATTTTCACGAAACCACTTTTCTTCAACTTGAATTGGGCTAAAAATCCATCCCTGAAAATAAAAATTCTCTGAGTAGTGTGGAAATGCTGATCCTTACCCTGCCTGGGTTGTCCACTGAGCATTTCCGCGAACTCTATCTGAAGTTCTCTGGGCATGGGATTTTGACATATTCCCCAAACCAAAAGGAATGAGTGGGAAACAATCAAGACAACAGATAGAAGCACTTGCATTTGATTGAGTTTCAAGCATGCTTGGGTGCTCGTGTGATCTGAGTGACTCAGTTTTGGAATACAACTGTCGCGTGGTGCACCGCGACCTCCAGGCACCCCGGAGTTTCTGAAAAAAAAATTTCTGCGATTTTCACGAAACCACTTTTCTTCAACTTGAATTGGGCTAAAAATCCATCCCTGAAAATAAAAATTCTCTGAGTAGTGTGGAAATGCTGATCCTTACCCTGCCTGGGTTGTCCACTGAGCATTTCCGCGAACTCTATCTGAAGTTCTCTGGGCATGGGATTTTGACATATTCCCCAAACCAAAAGGAATGAGTGGGAAACAATCAAGACAACAGATAGAAGCACTTGCATTTGAATGAGTTTCAAGCATGCTTGGGTGCTCATGTGATCTGAGTGACTCAGTTTTGGAATACAACTGTCGCGTGGTGCACCGCGACCTCCAGGCACCCCGGAGTTTCTGAAAAAAAATTTTCTGCGATTTTCACGAAACCACTTTTCTTCAACTTGAATTGGGCTAAAAATCCATCCCTGAAAATAAAAATTCTCTGAGTAGTGTGGAAATGCTGATCCTTACCCTGCCTGGGTTGTCCACTGAGCATTTCCGCGAACTCTATCTGAAGTTCTCTGGGCATGGGATTTTGACATATTCCCCAAACCAAAAGGAATGAGTGGGAAACAATCAAGACAACAGATAGAAGCACTTGCATTTGAATGAGTTTCAAGCATGCTTGGGTGCTCGTGTGATCTGAGTGACTCAGTTTTGGAATACAACTGTCGCGTGGTGCACCGCGACCTCCAGGCACCCCGGAGTTTCTGAAAAAAAATTTTCTGCGATTTTCACGAAACCACTTTTCTTCAACTTGAATTGGGCTAAAAATCCATCCCTGAAAATAAAAATTCTCTGAGTAGTGTGGAAATGCTGATCCTTACCCTGCCTGGGTTGTCCACTGAGCATTTCCGCGAACTCTATCTGAAGTTCTCTGGGCATGGGATTTTGACATATTCCCCAAACCAAAAGGAATGAGTGGGAAACAATCAAGACAACAGATAGAAGCACTTGCATTTGAATGAGTTTCAAGCATGCTTGGGTGCTAGTGTGATCTGAGTGACTTGGATTTGTAATACAACTGTTGCGTGGTGCACCGCGACCTCCAGGCACCCCGGAGTTTCTGAAAAAAAATTTTCTGCGATTTTCACGAAACCACTTTTCTTCAACTTGAATTGGGCTAAAAATCCATCCCTGAAAATAAAAATTCTCTGAGTAGTGTGGAAATGCTGATCCTTACCCTGCCTGGGTTGTCCACTGAGCATTTCCGCGAACTCTATCTGAAGTTCTCTGGGCATGGGATTTTGACATATTCCCCAAACCAAAAGGAATGAGTGGGAAACAATCAAGACAACAGATAGAAGCACTTGCATTTGAATGAGTTTCAAGCATGCTTGGGTGCTCGTGTGATCTGAGTGACTCAGTTTTGGAATACAACTGTCGCGTGGTGCACCGCGACCTCCAGGCACCCCGGAGTTTCTGAAAAAAGATTTTCTGCGATTTTCACGAAACCACTTTTCTTCAACTTGAATTGGGCTAAAAATCCATCCCTGAAAATAAAAATTCTCTGAGTAGTGTGGAAATGCTGATCCTTACCCTGCCTGGGTTGTCCACTGAGCATTTCCGCGAACTCTATCTGAAGTTCTCTGGGCATGGGATTTTGACATATTCCCCAAACCAAAAGGAATGAGTGGGAAACAATCAAGACAACAGATAGAAGCACTTGCATTTGAATGAGTTTCAAGCATGCTTGGGTGCTCGTGTGATCTGAGTGACTCAGTTTTGGAATACAACTGTCGCGTGGTGCACCGCGACCTCCAGGCACCCCGGAGTTTCTGAAAAAAAATTTTCTGCGATTTTCACGAAACCACTTTTCTTCAACTTGAATTGGGCTAAAAATCCATCCCTGAAAATAAAAATTCTCTGAGTAGTGTGGAAATGCTGATCCTTACCCTGCCTGGGTTGTCCACTGAGCATTTCCGCGAACTCTATCTGAAGTTCTCTGGGCATGGGATTTTGACATATTCCCCAAACCAAAAGGAATGAGTGGGAAACAATCAAGACAACAGATAGAAGCACTTGCATTTGAATGAGTTTCAAGCATGCTTGGGTGCTCGTGTGATCTGAGTGACTCAGTTTTGGAATACAACTGTCGCGTGGTGCACCGCGACCTCCAGGCACCCCGGAGTTTCTGAAAAAAAATTTTCTGCGATTTTCACGAAACCACTTTTCTTCAACTTGAATTGGGCTAAAAATCCATCCCTGAAAATAAAAATTCTCTGAGTAGTGTGGAAATGCTGATCCTTACCCTGCCTGGGTTGTCCACTGAGCATTTCCGCGAACTCTATCTGAAGTTCTCTGGGCATGGGATTTTGACATATTCCCCAAACCAAAAGGAATGAGTGGGAAACAATCAAGACAACAGATAGAAGCACTTGCATTTGATTGAGTTTCAAGCATGCTTGGGTGCTCGTGTGATCTGAGTGACTCAGTTTTGGAATACAACTGTCGCGTGGTGCACCGCGACCTCCAGGCACCCCGGAGTTTCTGAAAAAAAATTTTCTGCGATTTTCACGAAACCACTTTTCTTCAACTTGAATTGGGCTAAAAATCCATCCCTGAAAATAAAAATTCTCTGAGTAGTGTGGAAATGCTGATCCTTACCCTGCCTGGGTTGTCCACTGAGCATTTCCGCGAACTCTATCTGAAGTTCTCTGGGCATGGGATTTTGACATATTCCCCAAACCAAAAGGAATGAGTGGGAAACAATCAAGACAACAGATAGAACCACTTGTATTTGAATGAGTTTCAAGCATGCTTGGGTGCTCGTGTGATCTGAGTGACTTGGATTTGGAATACAACTGTCGCGTGGTGCACCGCGACCTCCAGGCACCCCGGAGTTTCTGAAAAAAAATTTTCTGCGATTTTCACGAAACCACTTTTCTTCAACTTGAATTGGGCTAAAAATCCATCCCTGAAAATAAAAATTCTCTGAGTAGTGTGGAAATGCTGATCCTTACCCTGCCTGGGTTGTCCACTGAGCATTTCCGCGAACTCTATCTGAAGTTCTCTGGGCATGGGATTTTGACATATTCCCCAAACCAAAAGGAATGAGTGGGAAACAATCAAGACAACAGATAGAAGCACTTGCATTTGAATGAGTTTCAAGCATGCTTGGGTGCTCGTGTGATCTGAGTGACTCAGTTTTGGAATACAACTGTCGCGTGGTGCACCGCGACCTCCAGGCACCCCGGAGTTTCTGAAAAAAAATTTTCTGCGATTTTCACGAAACCACTTTTCTTCAACTTGAATTGGGCTAAAAATCCATCCCTGAAAATAAAAATTCTCTGAGTAGTGTGGAAATGCTGATCCTTACCCTGCCTGGGTTGTCCACTGAGCATTTCCGCGAACTCTATCTGAAGTTCTCTGGGCATGGGATTTTGATATATTCCCCAAACCAAAAGGAATGAGTGGGAAACAATCAAGACAACAGATAGAACCACTTGTATTTGAATGAGTTTCAAGCATGCTTGGGTGCTCGTGTGATCTGAGTGACTTGGATTTGTAATACAACTGTCGCGTGGTGCACCGCGACCTCCTGGCACCCCGGAGTTTCTGAAAAAAAATTTTCTGCGATTTTCACGAAACCACTTTTCTTCAACTTGAATTGGGCTAAAAATCCATCCCTGAAAATAAAAATTCTCTGAGTAGTGTGGAAATGCTGATCCTTACCCTGCCTGGGTTGTCCACTGAGCATTTCCGTGAACTCTATCTGAAGTTCTCTGGGCATGGGATTTTGACATATTCCCCAAACCAAAAGGAATGAGTGGGAAACAATCAAGACAACAGATAGAAGCACTTGCATTTGAATGAGTTTCAAGCATGCTTGGGTGCTCGTGTGATCTGAGTGACTCAGTTTTGGAATACAACTGTCGCGTGGTGCACCGCGACCTCCAGGCACCCCGGAGTTTCTGAAAAAAAATTTTCTGCGATTTTCACGAAACCACTTTTCTTCAACTTGAATTGGGCTAAAAATCCATCCCTGAAAATAAAAATTCTCTGAGTAGTGTGGAAATGCTGATCCTTACCCTGCCTGGGTTGTCCACTGAGCATTTCCGCGAACTCTATCTGAAGTTCTCTGGGCATGGGATTTTGACATATTCCCCAAACCAAAAGGAATGAGTGGGAAACAATCAAGACAACAGATAGAAGCACTTGCATTTGAATGAGTTTCAGGCATGCTTGGGTGCTCGTGTGATCTGAGTGACTCAGTTTTGGAATACAACTGTCGCGTGGTACACCGCGACCTCCAGGCACCCCGGAGTTTCTGAAAAAAAATTTTCTGCGATTTTCACGAAACCACTTTTCTTCAACTTGAATTGGGCTAAAAATCCATCCCTGAAAATAAAAATTCTCTGAGTAGTGTGGAAATGCTGATCCTTACCCTGCCTGGGTTGTCCACTGAGCATTTCCGCGAACTCTATCTGAAGTTCTCTGGGCATGGGATTTTGACATATTCCCCAAACCAAAAGGAATGAGTGGGAAACAATCAAGACAACAGATAGAAGCACTTGCATTTGATTGAGTTTCAAGCATGCTTGGGTGCTCATGTGATCTGAGTGACTCAGTTTTGGAATACAACTGTCGCGTGGTGCACCGCGACCTCCAGGCACCCCGGAGTTTCTGAAAAAAAATTTCTGCGATTTTCACGAAACCACTTTTCTTCAACTTGAATTGGGCTAAAAATCCATCCCTGAAAATAAAAATTCTCTGAGTAGTGTGGAAATGCTGATCCTTACCCTGCCTGGGTTGTCCACTGAGCATTTCCGCGAACTCTATCTGAAGTTCTCTGGGCATGGGATTTTGACATATTCCCCAAACCAAAAGGAATGAGTGGGAAACAATCAAGACAACAGATAGAAGCACTTGCATTTGAATGAGTTTCAAGCATGCTTGGGTGCTCGTGTGATCTGAGTGACTCAGTTTTGGAATACAACTGTCGCGTGGTGCACCGCGACCTCCAGGCACCCCGGAGTTTCTGAAAAAAAATTTTCTGCGATTTTCACGAAACCACTTTTCTTCAACTTGAATTGGGCTAAAAATCCATCCCTGAAAATAAAAATTCTCTGAGTAGTGTGGAAATGCTGATCCTTACCCTGCCTGGGTTGTCCACTGAGCATTTCCGCGAACTCTATCTGAAGTTCTCTGGGCATGGGATTTTGACATATTCCCCAAACCAAAAGGAATGAGTGGGAAACAATCAAGACAACAGATAGAAGCACTTGCATTTGAATGAGTTTCAAGCATGCTTGGGTGCTCGTGTGATCTGAGTGACTCAGTTTTGGAATACAACTGTCGCGTGGTGCACCGCGACCTCCAGGCACCCCGGAGTTTCTGAAAAAAAATTTTCTGCGATTTTCACGAAACCACTTTTCTTCAACTTGAATTGGGCTAAAAATCCATCCCTGAAAATAAAAATTCTCTGAGTAGTGTGGAAATGCTGATCCTTACCCTGCCTGGGTTGTCCACTGAGCATTTCCGCGAACTCTATCTGAAGTTCTCTGGGCATGGGATTTTGACATATTCCCCAAACCAAAAGGAATGAGTGGGAAACAATCAAGACAACAGATAGAAGCACTTGCATTTGAATGAGTTTCAAGCATGCTTGGGTGCTCGTGTGATCTGAGTGACTCAGTTTTGGAATACAACTGTCGCGTGGTGCACCGCGACCTCCAGGCACCCCGGAGTTTCTGAAAAAAAATTTTCTGCGATTTTCACGAAACCACTTTTCTTCAACTTGAATTGGGCTAAAAATCCATCCCTGAAAATAAAAATTCTCTGAGTAGTGTGGAAATGCTGATCCTTACCCTGCCTGGGTTGTCCACTGAGCATTTCCGCGAACTCTATCTGAAGTTCTCTGGGCATGGGATTTTGACATATTCCCCAAACCAAAAGGAATGAGTGGGAAACAATCAAGACAACAGATAGAAGCACTTGCATTTGAATGAGTTTCAAGCATGCTTGGGTGCTCGTGTGATCTGAGTGACTCAGTTTTGGAATACAACTGTCGCGTGGTACACCGCGACCTCCAGGCACCCCGGAGTTTCTGAAAAAAAATTTTCTGCGATTTTCACGAAACCACTTTTCTTCAACTTGAATTGGGCTAAAAATCCATCCCTGAAAATAAAAATTCTCTGAGTAGTGTGGAAATGCTGATCCTTACCCTGCCTGGGTTGTCCACTGAGCATTTCCGCGAACTCTATCTGAAGTTCTCTGGGCATGGGATTTTGACATATTCCCCAAACCAAAAGGAATGAGTGGGAAACAATCAAGACAACAGATAGAAGCACTTGCATTTGATTGAGTTTCAAGCATGCTTGGGTGCTCATGTGATCTGAGTGACTCAGTTTTGGAATACAACTGTCGCGTGGTGCACCGCGACCTCCAGGCACCCCGGAGTTTCTGAAAAAAAATTTCTGCGATTTTCACGAAACCACTTTTCTTCAACTTGAATTGGGCTAAAAATCCATCCCTGAAAATAAAAATTCTCTGAGTAGTGTGGAAATGCTGATCCTTACCCTGCCTGGGTTGTCCACTGAGCATTTCCGCGAACTCTATCTGAAGTTCTCTGGGCATGGGATTTTGACATATTCCCCAAACCAAAAGGAATGAGTGGGAAACAATCAAGACAACAGATAGAAGCACTTGCATTTGAATGAGTTTCAAGCATGCTTGGGTGCTCGTGTGATCTGAGTGACTCAGTTTTGGAATACAACTGTCGCGTGGTGCACCGCGACCTCCAGGCACCCCGGAGTTTCTGAAAAAAAATTTTCTGCGATTTTCACGAAACCACTTTTCTTCAACTTGAATTGGGCTAAAAATCCATCCCTGAAAATAAAAATTCTCTGAGTAGTGTGGAAATGCTGATCCTTACCCTGCCTGGGTTGTCCACTGAGCATTTCCGCGAACTCTATCTGAAGTTCTCTGGGCATGGGATTTTGACATATTCCCCAAACCAAAAGGAATGAGTGGGAAACAATCAAGACAACAGATAGAAGCACTTGCATTTGAATGAGTTTCAAGCATGCTTGGGTGCTCGTGTGATCTGAGTGACTCAGTTTTGGAATACAACTGTCGCGTGGTGCACCGCGACCTCCAGGCACCCCGGAGTTTCTGAAAAAAAATTTTCTGCGATTTTCACGAAACCACTTTTCTTCAACTTGAATTGGGCTAAAAATCCATCCCTGAAAATAAAAATTCTCTGAGTAGTGTGGAAATGCTGATCCTTACCCTGCCTGGGTTGTCCACTGAGCATTTCCGCGAACTCTATCTGAAGTTCTCTGGGCATGGGATTTTGACATATTCCCCAAACCAAAAGGAATGAGTGGGAAACAATCAAGACAACAGATAGAAGCACTTGCATTTGAATGAGTTTCAAGCATGCTTGGGTGCTCGTGTGATCTGAGTGACTCAGTTTTGGAATACAACTGTCGCGTGGTGCACCGCGACCTCCAGGCACCCCGGAGTTTCTGAAAAAAAATTTTCTGCGATTTTCACGAAACCACTTTTCTTCAACTTGAATTGGGCTAAAAATCCATCCCTGAAAATAAAAATTCTCTGAGTAGTGTGGAAATGCTGATCCTTACCCTGCCTGGGTTGTCCACTGAGCATTTCCGCGAACTCTATCTGAAGTTCTCTGGGCATGGGATTTTGACATATTCCCCAAACCAAAAGGAATGAGTGGGAAACAATCAAGACAACAGATAGAACCACTTGTATTTGAATGAGTTTCAAGCATGCTTGGGTGCTCGTGTGATCTGAGTGACTTGGATTTGTAATACAACTGTCGCGTGGTGCACCGCGACCTCCAGGCACCCCGGAGTTTCTGAAAAAAAATTTTCTGCGATTTTCACGAAACCACTTTTCTTCAACTTGAATTGGGCTAAAAATCCATCCCTGAAAAGAAAAATTCTCTGAGTAGTGTGGAAATGCTGATCCTTACCCTGCCTGGGTTGTCCACTGAGCATTTCCGCGAACTCTATCTGAAGTTCTCTGGGCATGGGATTTTGACATATTCCCCAAACCAAAAGGAATGAGTGGGAAACAATCAAGACAACAGATAGAAGCACTTGCATTTGAATGAGTTTCAAGCATGCTTGGGTGCTCGTGTGATCTGAGTGACTCAGTTTTGGAATACAACTGTCGCGTGGTGCACCGCGACCTCCAGGCACCCCGGAGTTTCTGAAAAAAAATTTTCTGCGATTTTCACGAAACCACTTTTCTTCAACTTGAATTGGGCTAAAAATCCATCCCTGAAAATAAAAATTCTCTGAGTAGTGTGGAAATGCTGATCCTTACCCTGCCTGGGTTGTCCACTGAGCATTTCCGCGAACTCTATCTGAAGTTCTCTGGGCATGGGATTTTGACATATTCCCCAAACCAAAAGGAATGAGTGGGAAACAATCAAGACAACAGATAGAACCACTTGTATTTGAATGAGTTTCAAGCATGCTTGGGTGCTCGTGTGATCTGAGTGACTTGGATTTGGAATACAACTGTCGCGTGGTGCACCGCGACCTCCAGGCACCCCGGAGTTTCTGAAAAAAAATTTTCTGCGATTTTCACGAAACCACTTTTCTTCAACTTGAATTGGGCTAAAAATCCATCCCTGAAAATAAAAATTCTCTGAGTAGTGTGGAAATGCTGATCCTTACCCTGCCTGGGTTGTCCACTGAGCATTTCCGCGAACTCTATCTGAAGTTCTCTGGGCATGGGATTTTGATATATTCCCCAAACCAAAAGGAATGAGTGGGAAACAATCAAGACAACAGATAGAACCACTTGTATTTGAATGAGTTTCAAGCATGCTTGGGTGCTCGTGTGATCTGAGTGACTCAGTTTTGGAATACAACTGTCGCGTGGTGCACCGCGACCTCCAGGCACCCCGGAGTTTCTGAAAAAAAATTTTCTGCGATTTTCACGAAACCACTTTTCTTCAACTTGAATTGGGCTAAAAATCCATCCCTGAAAATAAAAATTCTCTGAGTAGTGTGGAAATGCTGATCCTTACCCTGCCTGGGTTGTCCACTGAGCATTTCCGCGAACTCTATCTGAAGTTCTCTGGGCAATGGATTTTGACATATTCCCCAAACCAAAAGGAATGAGTGGGAAACAATCAAGACAACAGATAGAAGCACTTGCATTTGAATGAGTTTCAAGCATGCTTGGGTGCTCGTGTGATCTGAGTGACTCAGTTTTGGAATACAACTGTCGCGTGGTGCACCGCGACCTCCAGGCACCCCGGAGTTTCTGAAAAAAAAATTTCTGCGATTTTCACGAAACCACTTTTCTTCAACTTGAATTGGGCTAAAAATCCATCCCTGAAAATAAAAATTCTCTGAGTAGTGTGGAAATGCTGATCCTTACCCTGCCTGGGTTGTCCACTGAGCATTTCCGCGAACTCTATCTGAAGTTCTCTGGGCATGGGATTTTGACATATTCCCCAAACCAAAAGGAATGAGTGGGAAACAATCAAGACAACAGATAGAAGCACTTGCATTTGAATGAGTTTCAAGCATGCTTGGGTGCTCATGTGATCTGAGTGACTCAGTTTTGGAATACAACTGTCGCGTGGTGCACCGCGACCTCCAGGCACCCCGGAGTTTCTGAAAAAAAATTTTCTGCGATTTTCACGAAACCACTTTTCTTCAACTTGAATTGGGCTAAAAATCCATCCCTGAAAATAAAAATTCTCTGAGTAGTGTGGAAATGCTGATCCTTACCCTGCCTGGGTTGTCCACTGAGCATTTCCGCGAACTCTATCTGAAGTTCTCTGGGCATGGGATTTTGACATATTCCCCAAACCAAAAGGAATGAGTGGGAAACAATCAAGACAACAGATAGAAGCACTTGCATTTGAATGAGTTTCAAGCATGCTTGGGTGCTCGTGTGATCTGAGTGACTCAGTTTTGGAATACAACTGTCGCGTGGTGCACCGCGACCTCCAGGCACCCCGGAGTTTCTGAAAAAAAAATTTCTGCGATTTTCACGAAACCACTTTTCTTCAACTTGAATTGGGCTAAAAATCCATCCCTGAAAATAAAAATTCTCTGAGTAGTGTGGAAATGCTGATCCTTACCCTGCCTGGGTTGTCCACTGAGCATTTCCGCGAACTCTATCTGAAGTTCTCTGGGCATGGGATTTTGACATATTCCCCAAACCAAAAGGAATGAGTGGGAAACAATCAAGACAACAGATAGAAGCACTTGCATTTGAATGAGTTTCAAGCATGCTTGGGTGCTCATGTGATCTGAGTGACTCAGTTTTGGAATACAACTGTCGCGTGGTGCACCGCGACCTCCAGGCACCCCGGAGTTTCTGAAAAAAAATTTTCTGCGATTTTCACGAAACCACTTTTCTTCAACTTGAATTGGGCTAAAAATCCATCCCTGAAAATAAAAATTCTCTGAGTAGTGTGGAAATGCTGATCCTTACCCTGCCTGGGTTGTCCACTGAGCATTTCCGCGAACTCTATCTGAAGTTCTCTGGGCATGGGATTTTGACATATTCCCCAAACCAAAAGGAATGAGTGGGAAACAATCAAGACAACAGATAGAAGCACTTGCATTTGAATGAGTTTCAAGCATGCTTGGGTGCTCGTGTGATCTGAGTGACTCAGTTTTGGAATACAACTGTCGCGTGGTGCACCGCGACCTCCAGGCACCCCGGAGTTTCTGAAAAAAAAATTTCTGCGATTTTCACGAAACCACTTTTCTTCAACTTGAATTGGGCTAAAAATCCATCCCTGAAAATAAAAATTCTCTGAGTAGTGTGGAAATGCTGATCCTTACCCTGCCTGGGTTGTCCACTGAGCATTTCCGCGAACTCTATCTGAAGTTCTCTGGGCATGGGATTTTGACATATTCCCCAAACCAAAAGGAATGAGTGGGAAACAATCAAGACAACAGATAGAAGCACTTGCATTTGAATGAGTTTCAAGCATGCTTGGGTGCTCATGTGATCTGAGTGACTCAGTTTTGGAATACAACTGTCGCGTGGTGCACCGCGACCTCCAGGCACCCCGGAGTTTCTGAAAAAAAATTTTCTGCGATTTTCACGAAACCACTTTTCTTCAACTTGAATTGGGCTAAAAATCCATCCCTGAAAATAAAAATTCTCTGAGTAGTGTGGAAATGCTGATCCTTACCCTGCCTGGGTTGTCCACTGAGCATTTCCGCGAACTCTATCTGAAGTTCTCTGGGCATGGGATTTTGACATATTCCCCAAACCAAAAGGAATGAGTGGGAAACAATCAAGACAACAGATAGAAGCACTTGCATTTGAATGAGTTTCAAGCATGCTTGGGTGCTCGTGTGATCTGAGTGACTCAGTTTTGGAATACAACTGTCGCGTGGTGCACCGCGACCTCCAGGCACCCCGGAGTTTCTGAAAAAAAAATTTCTGCGATTTTCACGAAACCACTTTTCTTCAACTTGAATTGGGCTAAAAATCCATCCCTGAAAATAAAAATTCTCTGAGTAGTGTGGAAATGCTGATCCTTACCCTGCCTGGGTTGTCCACTGAGCATTTCCGCGAACTCTATCTGAAGTTCTCTGGGCATGGGATTTTGACATATTCCCCAAACCAAAAGGAATGAGTGGGAAACAATCAAGACAACAGATAGAAGCACTTGCATTTGAATGAGTTTCAAGCATGCTTGGGTGCTCATGTGATCTGAGTGACTCAGTTTTGGAATACAACTGTCGCGTGGTGCACCGCGACCTCCAGGCACCCCGGAGTTTCTGAAAAAAAATTTTCTGCGATTTTCACGAAACCACTTTTCTTCAACTTGAATTGGGCTAAAAATCCATCCCTGAAAATAAAAATTCTCTGAGTAGTGTGGAAATGCTGATCCTTACCCTGCCTGGGTTGTCCACTGAGCATTTCCGCGAACTCTATCTGAAGTTCTCTGGGCATGGGATTTTGACATATTCCCCAAACCAAAAGGAATGAGTGGGAAACAATCAAGACAACAGATAGAAGCACTTGCATTTGAATGAGTTTCAAGCATGCTTGGGTGCTCGTGTGATCTGAGTGACTCAGTTTTGGAATACAACTGTCGCGTGGTGCACCGCGACCTCCAGGCACCCCGGAGTTTCTGAAAAAAAATTTTCTGCGATTTTCACGAAACCACTTTTCTTCAACTTGAATTGGGCTAAAAATCCATCCCTGAAAATAAAAATTCTCTGAGTAGTGTGGAAATGCTGATCCTTACCCTGCCTGGGTTGTCCACTGAGCATTTCCGCGAACTCTATCTGAAGTTCTCTGGGCATGGGATTTTGACATATTCCCCAAACCAAAAGGAATGAGTGGGAAACAATCAAGACAACAGATAGAAGCACTTGCATTTGAATGAGTTTCAAGCATGCTTGGGTGCTCGTGTGATCTGAGTGACTCAGTTTTGGAATACAACTGTCGCGTGGTGCACCGCGACCTCCAGGCACCCCGGAGTTTCTGAAAAAAAATTTTCTGCGATTTTCACGAAACCACTTTTCTTCAACTTGAATTGGGCTAAAAATCCATCCCTGAAAATAAAAATTCTCTGAGTAGTGTGGAAATGCTGATCCTTACCCTGCCTGGGTTGTCCACTGAGCATTTCCGCGAACTCTATCTGAAGTTCTCTGGGCATGGGATTTTGACATATTCCCCAAACCAAAAGGAATGAGTGGGAAACAATCAAGACAACAGATAGAACCACTTGTATTTGAATGAGTTTCAAGCATGCTTGGGTGCTCGTGTGATCTGAGTGACTTGGATTTGTAATACAACTGTCGCGTGGTGCACCGCGACCTCCAGGCACCCCGGAGTTTCTGAAAAAAAATTTTCTGCGATTTTCACGAAACCACTTTTCTTCAACTTGAATTGGGCTAAAAATCCATCCCTGAAAAGAAAAATTCTCTGAGTAGTGTGGAAATGCTGATCCTTACCCTGCCTGGGTTGTCCACTGAGCATTTCCGCGAACTCTATCTGAAGTTCTCTGGGCATGGGATTTTGACATATTCCCCAAACCAAAAGGAATGAGTGGGAAACAATCAAGACAACAGATAGAAGCACTTGCATTTGAATGAGTTTCAAGCATGCTTGGGTGCTCGTGTGATCTGAGTGACTTAGTTTTGGAATACAACTGTCGCGTGGTGCACCGCGAACTCCAGGCACCCCGGAGTTTCTGAAAAAAAATTTTCTGCGATTTTCACGAAACCACTTTTCTTCAACTTGAATTGGGCTAAAAATCCATCCCTGAAAATAAAAATTCTCTGAGTAGTGTGGAAATGCTGATCCTTACCCTGCCTGGGTTGTCCACTGAGCATTTCCGCGAACTCTATCTGAAGTTCTCTGGGCATGGGATTTTGACATATTCCCCAAACCAAAAGGAATGAGTGGGAAACAATCAAGACAACAGATAGAAGCACTTGCATTTGAATGAGTTTCAAGCATGCTTGGGTGCTCGTGTGATCTGAGTGACTCGGTTTTGGAATACAACTGTCGCGTGGTGCACCGCGACCTCCAGGCACCCCGGAGTTTCTGAAAAAAAATTTTCTGCGATTTTCACGAAACCACTTTTCTTCAACTTGAATTGGGCTAAAAATCCATCCCTGAAAATAAAAATTCTCTGAGTAGTGTGGAAATGCTGATCCTTACCCTGCCTGGGTTGTCCACTGAGCATTTCCACGAACTCTATCTGAAGTTCTCTGGGCATGGGATTTTGACATATTCCCCAAACCAAAAGGAATGAGTGGGAAACAATCAAGACAACAGATAGAAGCACTTGCATTTGAATGAGTTTCAAGCATGCTTGGGTGCTCATGTGATCTGAGTGACTCAGTTTTGGAATACAACTGTCGCGTGGTGCACCGCGACCTCCAGGCACCCCGGAGTTTCTGAAAAAAAATTTTCTGCGATTTTCACGAAACCACTTTTCTTCAACTTGAATTGGGCTAAAAATCCATCCCTGAAAATAAAAATTCTCTGAGTAGTGTGGAAATGCTGATCCTTACCCTGCCTGGGTTGTCCACTGAGCATTTCCGCGAACTCTATCTGAAGTTCTCTGGGCATGGGATTTTGACATATTCCCCAAACCAAAAGGAATGAGTGGGAAACAATCAAGACAACAGATAGAAGCACTTGCATTTGAATGAGTTTCAAGCATGCTTGGGTGCTCGTGTGATCTGAGTGACTCAGTTTTGGAATACAACTGTCGCGTGGTGCACCGCGACCTCCAGGCACCCCGGAGTTTCTGAAAAAAAATTTTCTGCGATTTTCACGAAACCACTTTTCTTCAACTTGAATTGGGCTAAAAATCCATCCCTGAAAATAAAAATTCTCTGAGTAGTGTGGAAATGCTGATCCTTACCCTGCCTGGGTTGTCCACTGAGCATTTCCGCGAACTCTATCTGAAGTTCTCTGGGCATGGGATTTTGACATATTCCCCAAACCAAAAGGAATGAGTGGGAAACAATCAAGACAACAGATAGAAGCACTTGCATTTGAATGAGTTTCAAGCATGCTTGGGTGCTCGTGTGATCTGAGTGACTCAGTTTTGGAATACAACTGTCGCGTGGTGCACCGCGACCTCCAGGCACCCCGGAGTTTCTGAAAAAAAATTTTCTGCGATTTTCACGAAACCACTTTTCTTCAACTTGAATTGGGCTAAAAATCCATCCCTGAAAATAAAAATTCTCTGAGTAGTGTGGAAATGCTGATCCTTACCCTGCCTGGGTTGTCCACTGAGCATTTCCGCGAACTCTATCTGAAGTTCTCTGGGCATGGGATTTTGACATATTCCCCAAACCAAAAGGAATGAGTGGGAAACAATCAAGACAACAGATAGAAGCACTTGCATTTGAATGAGTTTCAAGCATGCTTGGGTGCTAGTGTGATCTGAGTGACTTAGTTTTGGAATACAACTGTCGCGTGGTGCACCGCGAACTCCAGGCACCCCGGAGTTTCTGAAAAAAAATTTTCTGCGATTTTCACGAAACCACTTTTCTTCAACTTGAATTGGGCTAAAAATCCATCCCTGAAAATAAAAATTCTCTGAGTAGTGTGGAAATGCTGATCCTTACCCTGCCTGGGTTGTCCACTGAGCATTTCCGCGAACTCTATCTGAAGTTCTCTGGGCTTGGGATTTTGACATATTCCCCAAACCAAAAGGAATGAGTGGGAAACAATCAAGACAACAGATAGAAGCACTTGCATTTGAATGAGTTTCAAGCATGCTTGGGTGCTCGTGTGATCTGAGTGACTCAGTTTTGGAATACAACTGTCGCGTGGTGCACCGCGACCTCCAGGCACCCCGGAGTTTCTGAAAAAAAATTTTCTGCGATTTTCACGAAACCACTTTTCTTCAACTTGAATTGGGCTAAAAATCCATCCCTGAAAATAAAAATTCTCTGAGTAGTGTGGAAATGCTGATCCTTACCCTGCCTGGGTTGTCCACTGAGCATTTCCGCGAACTCTATCTGAAGTTCTCTGGGCATGGGATTTTGACATATTCCCCAAACCAAAAGGAATGAGTGGGAAACAATCAAGACAACAGATAGAAGCACTTGCATTTGAATGAGTTTCAAGCATGCTTGGGTGCTCGTGTGATCTGAGTGACTCAGTTTTGGAATACAACTGTCGCGTGGTGCACCGCGACCTCCAGGCACCCCGGAGTTTCTGAAAAAAAATTTTCTGCGATTTTAACGAAACCACTTTTCTTCAACTTGAATTGGGCTAAAAATCCATCCCTGAAAATAAAAATTCTCTGAGTAGTGTGGAAATGCTGATCCTTACCCTGCCTGGGTTGTCCACTGAGCATTTCCGCGAACTCTATCTGAAGTTCTCTGGGCATGGGATTTTGACATATTCCCCAAACCAAAAGGAATGAGTGGGAAACAATCAAGACAACAGATAGAACCACTTGTATTTGAATGAGTTTCAAGCATGCTTGGGTGCTCGTGTGATCTGAGTGACTTGGATTTGTAATACAACTGTCGCGTGGTGCACCGCGACCTCCAGGCACCCCGGAGTTTCTGAAAAAAAAATTTCTGCGATTTTCACGAAACCACTTTTCTTCAACTTGAATTGGGCTAAAAATCCATCCCTGAAAAGAAAAATTCTCTGAGTAGTGTGGAAATGCTGATCCTTACCCTGCCTGGGTTGTCCACTGAGCATTTCCGCGAACTCTATCTGAAGTTCTCTGGGCATGGGATTTTGACATATTCCCCAAACCAAAAGGAATGAGTGGGAAACAATCAATACAACAGATAGAAGCACTTGCATTTGAATGAGTTTCAAGCATGCTTGGGTGCTCGTGTGATCTGAGTGACTTGGATTTGTAATACAACTGTTGCGTGGTGCACCGCGACCTCCAGGCACCCCGGAGTTTCTGAAAAAAAATTTTCTGCGATTTTCACGAAACCACTTTTCTTCAACTTGAATTGGGCTAAAAATCCATCCCTGAAAATAAAAATTCTCTGAGTACTGTGGAAATGCTGATCCTTACCCTGCCTGGGTTGTCCACTGAGCATTTCCGCGAACTCTATCTGAAGTTCTCTGGGCATGGGATTTTGACATATTCCCCAAACCAAAAGGAATGAGTGGGAAACAATCAAGACAACAGATAGAAGCACTTGCATTTGAATGAGTTTCAAGCATGCTTGGGTGCTCGTGTGATCTGAGTGACTCAGTTTTGGAATACAACTGTCGCGTGGTGCACCGCGACCTCCAGGCACCCCGGAGTTTCTGAAAAAAAATTTTCTGCGATTTTCACGAAACCACTTTTCTTCAACTTGAATTGGGCTAAAAATCCATCCCTGAAAATAAAAATTCTCTGAGTAGTGTGGAAATGCTGATCCTTACCCTGCCTGGGTTGTCCACTGAGCATTTCCGCGAACTCTATCTGAAGTTCTCTGGGCATGGGATTTTGACATATTCCCCAAACCAAAAGGAATGAGTGGGAAACAATCAAGACAACAGATAGAAGCACTTGCATTTGAATGAGTTTCAAGCATGCTTGGGTGCTCGTGTGATCTGAGTGACTCAGTTTTGGAATACAACTGTCGCGTGGTGCACCGCGACCTCCAGGCACCCCGGAGTTTCTGAAAAAAAAATTTCTGCGATTTTCACGAAACCACTTTTCTTCAACTTGAATTGGGCTAAAAATCCATCCCTGAAAATAAAAATTCTCTGAGTAGTGTGGAAATGCTGATCCTTACCCTGCCTGGGTTGTCCACTGAGCATTTCCACGAACTCTATCTGAAGTTCTCTGGGCATGGGATTTTGACATATTCCCCAAACCAAAAGGAATGAGTGGGAAACAATCAAGACAACAGATAGAAGCACTTGCATTTGAATGAGTTTCAAGCATGCTTGGGTGCTCATGTGATCTGAGTGACTCAGTTTTGGAATACAACTGTCGCGTGGTGCACCGCGACCTCCAGGCACCCCGGAGTTTCTGAAAAAAAATTTTCTGCGATTTTCACGAAACCACTTTTCTTCAACTTGAATTGGGCTAAAAATCCATCCCTGAAAATAAAAATTCTCTGAGTAGTGTGGAAATGCTGATCCTTACCCTGCCTGGGTTGTCCACTGAGCATTTCCGCGAACTCTATCTGAAGTTCTCTGGGCATGGGATTTTGACATATTCCCCAAACCAAAAGGAATGAGTGGGAAACAATCAAGACAACAGATAGAAGCACTTGCATTTGAATGAGTTTCAAGCATGCTTGGGTGCTCGTGTGATCTGAGTGACTCAGTTTTGGAATACAACTGTCGCGTGGTGCACCGCGACCTCCAGGCACCCCGGAGTTTCTGAAAAAAAATTTTCTGCGATTTTCACGAAACCACTTTTCTTCAACTTGAATTGGGCTAAAAATCCATCCCTGAAAATAAAAATTCTCTGAGTAGTGTGGAAATGCTGATCCTTACCCTGCCTGGGTTGTCCACTGAGCATTTCCGCGAACTCTATCTGAAGTTCTCTGGGCATGGGATTTTGACATATTCCCCAAACCAAAAGGAATGAGTGGGAAACAATCAAGACAACAGATAGAACCACTTGTATTTGAATGAGTTTCAAGCATGCTTGGGTGCTCGTGTGATCTGAGTGACTTGGATTTGTAATACAACTGTCGCGTGGTGCACCGCGACCTCCAGGCACCCCGGAGTTTCTGAAAAAAAATTTTCTGCGATTTTCACGAAACCACTTTTCTTCAACTTGAATTGGGCTAAAAATCCATCCCTGAAAATAAAAATTCTCTGAGTAGTGTGGAAATGCTGATCCTTACCCTGCCTGGGTTGTCCACTGAGCATTTCCGCGAACTCTATCTGAAGTTCTCTGGGCATGGGATTTTGACATATTCCCCAAACCAAAAGGAATGAGTGGGAAACAATCAAGACAACAGATAGAAGCACTTGCATTTGAATGAGTTTCAAGCATGCTTGGGTGCTCGTGTGATCTGAGTGACTCAGTTTTGGAATACAACTGTCGCGTGGTGCACCGCGACCTCCAGGCACCCCGGAGTTTCTGAAAAAAAATTTTCTGCGATTTTCACGAAACCACTTTTCTTCAACTTGAATTGGGCTAAAAATCCATCCCTGAAAATAAAAATTCTCTGAGTAGTGTGGAAATGCTGATCCTTACCCTGCCTGGGTTGTCCACTGAGCATTTCCGCGAACTCTATCTGAAGTTCTCTGGGCATGGGATTTTGACATATTCCCCAAACCAAAAGGAATGAGTGGGAAACAATCAAGACAACAGATAGAAGCACTTGCATTTGAATGAGTTTCAAGCATGCTTGGGTGCTCGTGTGATCTGAGTGACTCAGTTTTGGAATACAACTGTCGCGTGGTGCACCGCGACCTCCAGGCACCCCGGAGTTTCTGAAAAAAAATTTTCTGCGATTTTCACGAAACCACTTTTCTTCAACTTGAATTGGGCTAAAAATCCATCCCTGAAAATAAAAATTCTCTGAGTAGTGTGGAAATGCTGATCCTTACCCTGCCTGGGTTGTCCACTGAGCATTTCCGCGAACTCTATCTGAAGTTCTCTGGGCATGGGATTTTGACATATTCCCCAAACCAAAAGGAATGAGTGGGAAACAATCAAGACAACAGATAGAAGCACTTGCATTTGAATGAGTTTCAAGCATGCTTGGGTGCTAGTGTGATCTGAGTGACTTAGTTTTGGAATACAACTGTCGCGTGGTGCACCGCGAACTCCAGGCACCCCGGAGTTTCTGAAAAAAAATTTTCTGCGATTTTCACGAAACCACTTTTCTTCAACTTGAATTGGGCTAAAAATCCATCCCTGAAAATAAAAATTCTCTGAGTAGTGTGGAAATGCTGATCCTTACCCTGCCTGGGTTGTCCACTGAGCATTTCCGCGAACTCTATCTGAAGTTCTCTGGGCATGGGATTTTGACATATTCCCCAAACCAAAAGGAATGAGTGGGAAACAATCAAGACAACAGATAGAAGCACTTGCATTTGAATGAGTTTCAAGCATGCTTGGGTGCTCGTGTGATCTGAGTGACTCAGTTTTGGAATACAACTGTCGCGTGGTGCACCGCGACCTCCAGGCACCCCGGAGTTTCTGAAAAAAAATTTTCTGCGATTTTCACGAAACCACTTTTCTTCAACTTGAATTGGGCTAAAAATCCATCCCTGAAAATAAAAATTCTCTGAGTAGTGTGGAAATGCTGATCCTTACCCTGCCTGGGTTGTCCACTGAGCATTTCCGCGAACTCTATCTGAAGTTCTCTGGGCATGGGATTTTGACATATTCCCCAAACCAAAAGGAATGAGTGGGAAACAATCAAGACAACAGATAGAAGCACTTGCATTTGAATGAGTTTCAAGCATGCTTGGGTGCTCGTGTGATCTGAGTGACTCAGTTTTGGAATACAACTGTCGCGTGGTGCACCGCGACCTCCAGGCACCCCGGAGTTTCTGAAAAAAAATTTTCTGCGATTTTCACGAAACCACTTTTCTTCAACTTGAATTGGGCTAAAAATCCATCCCTGAAAATAAAAATTCTCTGAGTAGTGTGGAAATGCTGATCCTTACCCTGCCTGGGTTGTCCACTGAGCATTTCCGCGAACTCTATCTGAAGTTCTCTGGGCATGGGATTTTGACATATTCCCCAAACCAAAAGGAATGAGTGGGAAACAATCAAGACAACAGATAGAAGCACTTGCATTTGAATGAGTTTCAAGCATGCTTGGGTGCTAGTGTGATCTGAGTGACTTAGTTTTGGAATACAACTGTCGCGTGGTGCACCGCGAACTCCAGGCACCCCGGAGTTTCTGAAAAAAAATTTTCTGCGATTTTCACGAAACCACTTTTCTTCAACTTGAATTGGGCTAAAAATCCATCCCTGAAAATAAAAATTCTCTGAGTAGTGTGGAAATGCTGATCCTTACCCTGCCTGGGTTGTCCACTGAGCATTTCCGCGAACTCTATCTGAAGTTCTCTGGGCATGGGATTTTGACATATTCCCCAAACCAAAAGGAATGAGTGGGAAACAATCAAGACAACAGATAGAAGCACTTGCATTTGAATGAGTTTCAAGCATGCTTGGGTGCTCGTGTGATCTGAGTGACTCAGTTTTGGAATACAACTGTCGCGTGGTGCACCGCGACCTCCAGGCACCCCGGAGTTTCTGAAAAAAAATTTTCTGCGATTTTCACGAAACCACTTTTCTTCAACTTGAATTGGGCTAAAAATCCATCCCTGAAAATAAAAATTCTCTGAGTAGTGTGGAAATGCTGATCCTTACCCTGCCTGGGTTGTCCACTGAGCATTTCCGCGAACTCTATCTGAAGTTCTCTGGGCATGGGATTTTGACATATTCCCCAAACCAAAAGGAATGAGTGGGAAACAATCAAGACAACAGATAGAAGCACTTGCATTTGAATGAGTTTCAAGCATGCTTGGGTGCTCGTGTGATCTGAGTGACTCAGTTTTGGAATACAACTGTCGCGTGGTGCACCGCGACCTCCAGGCACCCCGGAGTTTCTGAAAAAAAATTTTCTGCGATTTTCACGAAACCACTTTTCTTCAACTTGAATTGGGCTAAAAATCCATCCCTGAAAATAAAAATTCTCTGAGTAGTGTGGAAATGCTGATCCTTACCCTGCCTGGGTTGTCCACTGAGCATTTCCGCGAACTCTATCTGAAGTTCTCTGGGCATGGGATTTTGACATATTCCCCAAACCAAAAGGAATGAGTGGGAAACAATCAAGACAACAGATAGAACCACTTGTATTTGAATGAGTTTCAAGCATGCTTGGGTGCTCGTGTGATCTGAGTGACTTGGATTTGTAATACAACTGTCGCGTGGTGCACCGCGACCTCCAGGCACCCCGGAGTTTCTGAAAAAAAATTTTCTGCGATTTTCACGAAACCACTTTTCTTCAACTTGAATTGGGCTAAAAATCCATCCCTGAAAATAAAAATTCTCTGAGTAGTGTGGAAATGCTGATCCTTACCCTGCCTGGGTTGTCCACTGAGCATTTCCGCGAACTCTATCTGAAGTTCTCTGGGCATGGGATTTTGACATATTCCCCAAACCAAAAGGAATGAGTGGGAAACAATCAATACAACAGATAGAAGCACTTGCATTTGAATGAGTTTCAAGCATGCTTGGGTGCTCGTGTGATCTGAGTGACTCAGTTTTGGAATACAACTGTCGCGTGGTGCACCGCGACCTCCAGGCACCCCGGAGTTTCTGAAAAAAAATTTTCTGCGATTTTCACGAAACCACTTTTCTTCAACTTGAATTGGGCTAAAAATCCATCCCTGAAAATAAAAATTCTCTGAGTAGTGTGGAAATGCTGATCCTTACCCTGCCTGGGTTGTCCACTGAGCATTTCCGCGAACTCTATCTGAAGTTCTCTGGGCATGGGATTTTGACATATTCCCCAAACCAAAAGGAATGAGTGGGAAACAATCAAGACAACAGATAGAAGCACTTGCATTTGAATGAGTTTCAAGCATGCTTGGGTGCTCGTGTGATCTGAGTGACTCAGTTTTGGAATACAACTGTCGCGTGGTGCACCGCGACCTCCAGGCACCCCGGAGTTTCTGAAAAAAAAATTTCTGCGATTTTCACGAAACCACTTTTCTTCAACTTGAATTGGGCTAAAAATCCATCCCTGAAAATAAAAATTCTCTGAGTAGTGTGGAAATGCTGATCCTTACCCTGCCTGGGTTGTCCACTGAGCATTTCCACGAACTCTATCTGAAGTTCTCTGGGCATGGGATTTTGACATATTCCCCAAACCAAAAGGAATGAGTGGGAAACAATCAAGACAACAGATAGAAGCACTTGCATTTGAATGAGTTTCAAGCATGCTTGGGTGCTCATGTGATCTGAGTGACTCAGTTTTGGAATACAACTGTCGCGTGGTGCACCGCGACCTCCAGGCACCCCGGAGTTTCTGAAAAAAAATTTTCTGCGATTTTCACGAAACCACTTTTCTTCAACTTGAATTGGGCTAAAAATCCATCCCTGAAAATAAAAATTCTCTGAGTAGTGTGGAAATGCTGATCCTTACCCTGCCTGGGTTGTCCACTGAGCATTTCCGCGAACTCTATCTGAAGTTCTCTGGGCATGGGATTTTGACATATTCCCCAAACCAAAAGGAATGAGTGGGAAACAATCAAGACAACAGATAGAAGCACTTGCATTTGAATGAGTTTCAAGCATGCTTGGGTGCTCGTGTGATCTGAGTGACTCAGTTTTGGAATACAACTGTCGCGTGGTGCACCGCGACCTCCAGGCACCCCGGAGTTTCTGAAAAAAAATTTTCTGCGATTTTCACGAAACCACTTTTCTTCAACTTGAATTGGGCTAAAAATCCATCCCTGAAAATAAAAATTCTCTGAGTAGTGTGGAAATGCTGATCCTTACCCTGCCTGGGTTGTCCACTGAGCATTTCCGCGAACTCTATCTGAAGTTTTCTGGGCATGGGATTTTGACATATTCCCCAAACCAAAAGGAATGAGTGGGAAACAATCAAGACAACAGATAGAAGCACTTGCATTTGAATGAGTTTCAAGCATGCTTGGGTGCTCGTGTGATCTGAGTGACTCAGTTTTGGAATACAACTGTCGCGTGGTGCACCGTGACCTCCAGGCACCCCGGAGTTTCTGAAAAAAAATTTTCTGCGATTTTCACGAAACCACTTTTCTTCAACTTGAATTGGGCTAAAAATCCATCCCTGAAAATAAAAATTCTCTGAGTAGTGTGGAAATGCTGATCCTTACCCTGCCTGGGTTGTCCACTGAGCATTTCCGCGAACTCTATCTGAAGTTCTCTGGGCATGGGATTTTGACATATTCCCCAAACCAAAAGGAATGAGTGGGAAACAATCAAGACAACAGATAGAACCACTTGTATTTGAATGAGTTTCAAGCATGCTTGGGTGCTCGTGTGATCTGAGTGACTTGGATTTGTAATACAACTGTCGCGTGGTGCACCGCGACCTCCAGGCACCCCGGAGTTTCTGAAAAAAAATTTTCTGCGATTTTCACGAAACCACTTTTCTTCAACTTGAATTGGGCTAAAAATCCATCCCTGAAAAGAAAAATTCTCTGAGTAGTGTGGAAATGCTGATCCTTACCCTGCCTGGGTTGTCCACTGAGCATTTCCGCGAACTCTATCTGAAGTTCTCTGGGCATGGGATTTTGACATATTCCCCAAACCAAAAGGAATGAGTGGGAAACAATCAAGACAACAGATAGAAGCACTTGCATTTGAATGAGTTTCAAGCATGCTTGGGTGCTCGTGTGATCTGAGTGACTCAGTTTTGGAATACAACTGTCGCGTGGTGCACCGCGACCTCCAGGCACCCCGGAGTTTCTGAAAAAACATTTTCTGCGATTTTCACGAAACCACTTTTCTTCAACTTGAATTGGGCTAAAAATCCATCCCTGAAAATAAAAATTCTCTGAGTAGTGTGGAAATGCTGATCCTTACCCTGCCTGGGTTGTCCACTGAGCATTTCCGCGAACTCTATCTGAAGTTCTCTGGGCATGGGATTTTGACATATTCCCCAAACCAAAAGGAATGAGTGGGAAACAATCAAGACAACAGATAGAAGCACTTGCATTTGAATGAGTTTCAAGCATGCTTGGGTGCTCGTGTGATCTGAGTGACTCAGTTTTGGAATACAACTGTCGCGTGGTGCACCGCGACCTCCAGGCACCCCGGAGTTTCTGAAAAAAAATTTTCTGCGATTTTCACGAAACCACTTTTCTTCAACTTGAATTGGGCTAAAAATCAATCCCTGAAAATAAAAATTCTCTGAGTAGTGTGGAAATGCTGATCCTTACCCTGCCTGGGTTGTCCACTGAGCATTTCCGCGAACTCTATCTGAAGTTCTCTGGGCATGGGATTTTGACATATTCCCCAAACCAAAAGGAATAAGTGGGAAACAATCAAGACAACAGATAGAACCACTTGTATTTGAATGAGTTTCAAGCATGCTTGGGTGCTCGTGTGATCTGAGTGACTTGGATTTGTAATACAACTGTCGCGTGGTGCACCGCGACCTCCAGGCACCCCGGAGTTTCTGAAAAAAAATTTTCTGCGATGTTCACGAAACCACTTTTCTTCAACTTGAATTGGGCTAAAAATCCATCCCTGAAAATAAAAATTCTCTGAGTAGTGTGGAAATGCTGATCCTTACCCTGCCTGGGTTGTCCACTGAGCATTTCCGCGAACTCTATCTGAAGTTCTCTGGGCATGGGATTTTGACATATTCCCCAAACCAAAAGGAATGAGTGGGAAACAATCAAGACAACAGATAGAAGCACTTGCATTTGAATGAGTTTCAAGCATGCTTGGATGCTCATGTGATCTGAGTGACTCAGTTTTGGAATACAACTGTCGCGTGGTGCACCGCGACCTCCAGGCACCCCGGAGTTTCTGAAAAAAAATTTTCTGCGATTTTCACGAAACCACTTTTCTTCAACTTGAATTGGGCTAAAAATCCATCCCTGAAAATAAAAATTCTCTGAGTAGTGTGGAAATGCTGATCCTTACCCTGCCTGGGTTGTCCACTGAGCATTTCCGCGAACTCTATCTGAAGTTCTCTGGGCATGGGATTTTGACATATTCCCCAAACCAAAAGGAATGAGTGGGAAACAATCAAGACAACAGATAGAAGCACTTGCATTTGAATGAGTTTCAAGCATGCTTGGGTGCTCGTGTGATCTGAGTGACTCAGTTTTGGAATACAACTGTCGCGTGGTGCACCGCGACCTCCAGGCACCATGGAGTTTCTGAAAAAAAATTTTCTGCGATTTTCACGAAACCACTTTTCTTCAACTTGAATTGGGCTAAAAATCCATCCCTGAAAATAAAAATTCTCTGAGTAGTGTGGAAATGCTGATCCTTACCCTGCCTGGGTTGTCCACTGAGCATTTCCGCGAACTCTATCTGAAGTTCTCTGGGCATGGGATTTTGACATATTCCCCAAACCAAAAGGAATGAGTGGGAAACAATCAAGACAACAGATAGAAGCACTTGCATTTGAATGAGTTTCAAGCATGCTTGGGTGCTCGTGTGATCTGAGTGACTTGGATTTGTAATACAACTGTCGCGTGGTGCACCGCGACCTCCAGGCACCCCGGAGTTTCTGAAAAAAAATTTTCTGCGATTTTCACGAAACCACTTTTCTTCAACTTGAATTGGGCTAAAAATCCATCCCTGAAAATAAAAATTCTCTGAGTAGTGTGGAAATGCTGATCCTTACCCTGCCTGGGTTGTCCACTGAGCATTTCCGCGAACTCTATCTGAAGTTCTCTGGGCATGGGATTTTGACATATTCCCCAAACCAAAAGGAATGAGTGGGAAACAATCAAGACAACAGATAGAAGCACTTGCATTTGAATGAGTTTCAAGCATGCTTGGGTGCTCGTGTGATCTGAGTGACTCAGTTTTGGAATACAACTGTCGCGTGGTGCACCGCGACCTCCAGGCACCATGGAGTTTCTGAAAAAAAATTTTCTGCGATTTTCACGAAACCACTTTTCTTCAACTTGAATTGGGCTAAAAATCCATCCCTGAAAATAAAAATTCTCTGAGTAGTGTGGAAATGCTGATCCTTACCCTGCCTGGGTTGTCCACTGAGCATTTCCGCGAACTCTATCTGAAGTTCTCTGGGCATGGGATTTTGACATATTCCCCAAACCAAAAGGAATGAGTGGGAAACAATCAAGACAACAGATAGAAGCACTTGCATTTGAATGAGTTTCAAGCATGCTTGGGTGCTCGTGTGATCTGAGTGACTTGGATTTGTAATACAACTGTCGCGTGGTGCACCGCGACCTCCAGGCACCCCGGAGTTTCTGAAAAAAAATTTTCTGCGATTTTCACGAAACCACTTTTCTTCAACTTGAATTGGGCTAAAAATCCATCCCTGAAAATAAAAATTCTCTGAGTAGTGTGGAAATGCTGATCCTTACCCTGCCTGGGTTGTCCACTGAGCATTTCCGCGAACTCTATCTGAAGTTCTCTGGGCATGGGATTTTGACATATTCCCCAAACCAAAAGGAATGAGTGGGAAACAATCAAGACAACAGATAGAAGCACTTGCATTTGAATGAGTTTCAAGCATGCTTGGGTGCTCGTGTGATCTGAGTGACTCAGTTTTGGAATACAACTGTCGCGTGGTGCACCGCGACCTCCAGGCACCCCGGAGTTTCTGAAAAAAAATTTTCTGCGATTTTCACGAAACCACTTTTCTTCAACTTGAATTGGGCTAAAAATCAATCCCTGAAAATAAAAATTCTCTGAGTAGTGTGGAAATGCTGATCCTTACCCTGCCTGGGTTGTCCACTGAGCATTTCCGCGAACTCTATCTGAAGTTCTCTGGGCATGGGATTTTGACATATTCCCCAAACCAAAAGGAATAAGTGGGAAACAATCAAGACAACAGATAGAACCACTTGTATTTGAATGAGTTTCAAGCATGCTTGGGTGCTCGTGTGATCTGAGTGACTTGGATTTGTAATACAACTGTCGCGTGGTGCACCGCGACCTCCAGGCACCCCGGAGTTTCTGAAAAAAAATTTTCTGCGATGTTCACGAAACCACTTTTCTTCAACTTGAATTGGGCTAAAAATCCATCCCTGAAAATAAAAATTCTCTGAGTAGTGTGGAAATGCTGATCCTTACCCTGCCTGGGTTGTCCACTGAGCATTTCCGCGAACTCTATCTGAAGTTCTCTGGGCATGGGATTTTGACATATTCCCCAAACCAAAAGGAATGAGTGGGAAACAATCAAGACAACAGATAGAAGCACTTGCATTTGAATGAGTTTCAAGCATGCTTGGGTGCTCGTGTGATCTGAGTGACTTGGATTTGTAATACAACTGTCGCGTGGTGCACCGCGACCTCCAGGCACCCCGGAGTTTCTGAAAAAAAATTTTCTGCGATTTTCACGAAACCACTTTTCTTCAACTTGAATTGGGCTAAAAATCCATCCCTGAAAATAAAAATTCTCTGAGTAGTGTGGAAATGCTGATCCTTACCCTGCCTGGGTTGTCCACTGAGCATTTCCGCGAACTCTATCTGAAGTTCTCTGGGCATGGGATTTTGACATATTCCCCAAACCAAAAGGAATGAGTGGGAAACAATCAAGACAACAGATAGAAGCACTTGCATTTGAATGAGTTTCAAGCATGCTTGGATGCTCATGTGATCTGAGTGACTCAGTTTTGGAATACAACTGTCGCGTGGTGCACCGCGACCTCCAGGCACCCCGGAGTTTCTGAAAAAAAATTTTCTGCGATTTTCACGAAACCACTTTTCTTCAACTTGAATTGGGCTAAAAATCCATCCCTGAAAATAAAAATTCTCTGAGTAGTGTGGAAATGCTGATCCTTACCCTGCCTGGGTTGTCCACTGAGCATTTCCGCGAACTCTATCTGAAGTTCTCTGGGCATGGGATTTTGACATATTCCCCAAACCAAAAGGAATGAGTGGGAAACAATCAAGACAACAGATAGAAGCACTTGCATTTGAATGAGTTTCAAGCATGCTTGGGTGCTCGTGTGATCTGAGTGACTCAGTTTTGGAATACAACTGTCGCGTGGTGCACCGCGACCTCCAGGCACCATGGAGTTTCTGAAAAAAAATTTTCTGCGATTTTCACGAAACCACTTTTCTTCAACTTGAATTGGGCTAAAAATCCATCCCTGAAAATAAAAATTCTCTGAGTAGTGTGGAAATGCTGATCCTTACCCTGCCTGGGTTGTCCACTGAGCATTTCCGCGAACTCTATCTGAAGTTCTCTGGGCATGGGATTTTGACATATTCCCCAAACCAAAAGGAATGAGTGGGAAACAATCAAGACAACAGATAGAAGCACTTGCATTTGAATGAGTTTCAAGCATGCTTGGGTGCTCGTGTGATCTGAGTGACTTGGATTTGTAATACAACTGTCGCGTGGTGCACCGCGACCTCCAGGCACCCCGGAGTTTCTGAAAAAAAATTTTCTGCGATTTTCACGAAACCACTTTTCTTCAACTTGAATTGGGCTAAAAATCCATCCCTGAAAATAAAAATTCTCTGAGTAGTGTGGAAATGCTGATCCTTACCCTGCCTGGGTTGTCCACTGAGCATTTCCGCGAACTCTATCTGAAGTTCTCTGGGCATGGGATTTTGACATATTCCCCAAACCAAAAGGAATGAGTGGGAAACAATCAAGACAACAGATAGAAGCACTTGCATTTGAATGAGTTTCAAGCATGCTTGGGTGCTCGTGTGATCTGAGTGTCTCAGTTTTGGAATACAACTGTCGCGTGGTGCACCGCGACCTCCAGGCACCATGGAGTTTCTGAAAAAAAATTTTCTGCGATTTTCACGAAACCACTTTTCTTCAACTTGAATTGGGCTAAAAATCCATCCCTGAAAATAAAAATTCTCTGAGTAGTGTGGAAATGCTGATCCTTACCCTGCCTGGGTTGTCCACTGAGCATTTCCGCGAACTCTATCTGAAGTTCTCTGGGCATGGGATTTTGACATATTCCCCAAACCAAAAGGAATGAGTGGGAAACAATCAAGACAACAGATAGAAGCACTTGCATTTGAATGAGTTTCAAGCATGCTTGGGTGCTCGTGTGATCTGAGTGACTTGGATTTGTAATACAACTGTCGCGTGGTGCACCGCGACCTCCAGGCACCCCGGAGTTTCTGAAAAAAAATTTTCTGCGATTTTCACGAAACCACTTTTCTTCAACTTGAATTGGGCTAAAAATCCATCCCTGAAAATAAAAATTCTCTGAGTAGTGTGGAAATGCTGATCCTTACCCTGCCTGGGTTGTCCACTGAGCATTTCCGCGAACTCTATCTGAAGTTCTCTGGGCATGGGATTTTGACATATTCCCCAAACCAAAAGGAATGAGTGGGAAACAATCAAGACAACAGATAGAAGCACTTGCATTTGAATGAGTTTCAAGCATGCTTGGGTGCTCGTGTGATCTGAGTGACTCAGTTTTGGAATACAACTGTCGCGTGGTGCACCGCGACCTCCAGGCACCCCGGAGTTTCTGAAAAAAAATTTTCTGCGATTTTCACGAAACCACTTTTCTTCAACTTGAATTGGGCTAAAAATCAATCCCTGAAAATAAAAATTCTCTGAGTAGTGTGGAAATGCTGATCCTTACCCTGCCTGGGTTGTCCACTGAGCATTTCCGCGAACTCTATCTGAAGTTCTCTGGGCATGGGATTTTGACATATTCCCCAAACCAAAAGGAATAAGTGGGAAACAATCAAGACAACAGATAGAACCACTTGTATTTGAATGAGTTTCAAGCATGCTTGGGTGCTCGTGTGATCTGAGTGACTTGGATTTGTAATACAACTGTCGCGTGGTGCACCGCGACCTCCAGGCACCCCGGAGTTTCTGAAAAAAAATTTTCTGCGATGTTCACGAAACCACTTTTCTTCAACTTGAATTGGGCTAAAAATCCATCCCTGAAAATAAAAATTCTCTGAGTAGTGTGGAAATGCTGATCCTTACCCTGCCTGGGTTGTCCACTGAGCATTTCCGCGAACTCTATCTGAAGTTCTCTGGGCATGGGATTTTGACATATTCCCCAAACCAAAAGGAATGAGTGGGAAACAATCAAGACAACAGATAGAAGCACTTGCATTTGAATGAGTTTCAAGCATGCTTGGGTGCTCGTGTGATCTGAGTGACTTGGATTTGTAATACAACTGTCGCGTGGTGCACCGCGACCTCCAGGCACCCCGGAGTTTCTGAAAAAAAATTTTCTGCGATTTTCACGAAACCACTTTTCTTCAACTTGAATTGGGCTAAAAATCCATCCCTGAAAATAAAAATTCTCTGAGTAGTGTGGAAATGCTGATCCTTACCCTGCCTGGGTTGTCCACTGAGCATTTCCGCGAACTCTATCTGAAGTTCTCTGGGCATGGGATTTTGACATATTCCCCAAACCAAAAGGAATGAGTGGGAAACAATCAAGACAACAGATAGAAGCACTTGCATTTGAATGAGTTTCAAGCATGCTTGGATGCTCATGTGATCTGAGTGACTCAGTTTTGGAATACAACTGTCGCGTGGTGCACCGCGACCTCCAGGCACCCCGGAGTTTCTGAAAAAAAATTTTCTGCGATTTTCACGAAACCACTTTTCTTCAACTTGAATTGGGCTAAAAATCCATCCCTGAAAATAAAAATTCTCTGAGTAGTGTGGAAATGCTGATCCTTACCCTGCCTGGGTTGTCCACTGAGCATTTCCGCGAACTCTATCTGAAGTTCTCTGGGCATGGGATTTTGACATATTCCCCAAACCAAAAGGAATGAGTGGGAAACAATCAAGACAACAGATAGAAGCACTTGCATTTGAATGAGTTTCAAGCATGCTTGGGTGCTCGTGTGATCTGAGTGACTCAGTTTTGGAATACAACTGTCGCGTGGTGCACCGCGACCTCCAGGCACCATGGAGTTTCTGAAAAAAAATTTTCTGCGATTTTCACGAAACCACTTTTCTTCAACTTGAATTGGGCTAAAAATCCATCCCTGAAAATAAAAATTCTCTGAGTAGTGTGGAAATGCTGATCCTTACCCTGCCTGGGTTGTCCACTGAGCATTTCCGCGAACTCTATCTGAAGTTCTCTGGGCATGGGATTTTGACATATTCCCCAAACCAAAAGGAATGAGTGGGAAACAATCAAGACAACAGATAGAAGCACTTGCATTTGAATGAGTTTCAAGCATGCTTGGGTGCTCGTGTGATCTGAGTGACTTGGATTTGTAATACAACTGTCGCGTGGTGCACCGCGACCTCCAGGCACCCCGGAGTTTCTGAAAAAAAATTTTCTGCGATTTTCACGAAACCACTTTTCTTCAACTTGAATTGGGCTAAAAATCCATCCCTGAAAATAAAAATTCTCTGAGTAGTGTGGAAATGCTGATCCTTACCCTGCCTGGGTTGTCCACTGAGCATTTCCGCGAACTCTATCTGAAGTTCTCTGGGCATGGGATTTTGACATATTCCCCAAACCAAAAGGAATGAGTGGGAAACAATCAAGACAACAGATAGAAGCACTTGCATTTGAATGAGTTTCAAGCATGCTTGGGTGCTCGTGTGATCTGAGTGACTCAGTTTTGGAATACAACTGTCGCGTGGTGCACCGCGACCTCCAGGCACCATGGAGTTTCTGAAAAAAAATTTTCTGCGATTTTCACGAAACCACTTTTCTTCAACTTGAATTGGGCTAAAAATCCATCCCTGAAAATAAAAATTCTCTGAGTAGTGTGGAAATGCTGATGCTTACCCTGCCTGGGTTGTCCACTGAGCATTTCCGCGAACTCTATCTGAAGTTCTCTGGGCATGGGATTTTGACATATTCCCCAAACCAAAAGGAATGAGTGGGAAACAATCAAGACAACAGATAGAAGCACTTGCATTTGAATGAGTTTCAAGCATGCTTGGGTGCTCGTGTGATCTGAGTGACTTGGATTTGTAATACAACTGTCGCGTGGTGCACCGCGACCTCCAGGCACCCCGGAGTTTCTGAAAAAAAATTTTCTGCGATTTTCACGAAACCACTTTTCTTCAACTTGAATTGGGCTAAAAATCCATCCCTGAAAATAAAAATTCTCTGAGTAGTGTGGAAATGCTGATCCTTACCCTGCCTGGGTTGTCCACTGAGCATTTCCGCGAACTCTATCTGAAGTTCTCTGGGCATGGGATTTTGACATATTCCCCAAACCAAAAGGAATGAGTGGGAAACAATCAAGACAACAGATAGAAGCACTTGCATTTGAATGAGTTTCAAGCATGCTTGGGTGCTCGTGTGATCTGAGTGACTTGGATTTGTAATACAACTGTCGCGTGGTGCACCGCGACCTCCAGGCACCCCGGAGTTTCTGAAAAAAAATTTTCTGCGATTTTCACGAAACCACTTTTCTTCAACTTGAATTGGGCTAAAAATCCATCCCTGAAAATAAAAATTCTCTGAGTAGTGTGGAAATGCTGATCCTTACCCTGCCTGGGTTGTCCACTGAGCATTTCCGCGAACTCTATCTGAAGTTCTCTGGGCATGGGATTTTGACATATTCCCCAAACCAAAAGGAATGAGTGGGAAACAATCAAGACAACAGATAGAAGCACTTGCATTTGAATGAGTTTCAAGCATGCTTGGGTGCTCGTGTGATCTGAGTGACTCAGTTTTGGAATACAACTGTCGCGTGGTGCACCGCGACCTCCAGGCACCATGGAGTTTCTGAAAAAAAATTTTCTGCGATTTTCACGAAACCACTTTTCTTCAACTTGAATTGGGCTAAAAATCCATCCCTGAAAATAAAAATTCTCTGAGTAGTGTGGAAATGCTGATCCTTACCCTGCCTGGGTTGTCCACTGAGCATTTCCGCGAACTCTATCTGAAGTTCTCTGGGCATGGGATTTTGACATATTCCCCAAACCAAAAGGAATGAGTGGGAAACAATCAAGACAACAGATAGAAGCACTTGCATTTGAATGAGTTTCAAGCATGCTTGGGTGCTCGTGTGATCTGAGTGACTTGGATTTGTAATACAACTGTCGCGTGGTGCACCGCGACCTCCAGGCACCCCGGAGTTTCTGAAAAAAAATTTTCTGCGATTTTCACGAAACCACTTTTCTTCAACTTGAATTGGGCTAAAAATCCATCCCTGAAAATAAAAATTCTCTGAGTAGTGTGGAAATGCTGATCCTTACCCTGCCTGGGTTGTCCACTGAGCATTTCCGCGAACTCTATCTGAAGTTCTCTGGGCATGGGATTTTGACATATTCCCCAAACCAAAAGGAATGAGTGGGAAACAATCAAGACAACAGATAGAAGCACTTGCATTTGAATGAGTTTCAAGCATGCTTGGGTGCTCGTGTGATCTGAGTGACTCAGTTTTGGAATACAACTGTCGCGTGGTGCACCGCGACCTCCAGGCACCCCGGAGTTTCTGAAAAAAAATTTTCTGCGATTTTCACGAAACCACTTTTCTTCAACTTGAATTGGGCTAAAAATCAATCCCTGAAAATAAAAATTCTCTGAGTAGTGTGGAAATGCTGATCCTTACCCTGCCTGGGTTGTCCACTGAGCATTTCCGCGAACTCTATCTGAAGTTCTCTGGGCATGGGATTTTGACATATTCCCCAAACCAAAAGGAATAAGTGGGAAACAATCAAGACAACAGATAGAACCACTTGTATTTGAATGAGTTTCAAGCATGCTTGGGTGCTCGTGTGATCTGAGTGACTTGGATTTGTAATACAACTGTCGCGTGGTGCACCGCGACCTCCAGGCACCCCGGAGTTTCTGAAAAAAAATTTTCTGCGATGTTCACGAAACCACTTTTCTTCAACTTGAATTGGGCTAAAAATCCATCCCTGAAAATAAAAATTCTCTGAGTAGTGTGGAAATGCTGATCCTTACCCTGCCTGGGTTGTCCACTGAGCATTTCCGCGAACTCTATCTGAAGTTCTCTGGGCATGGGATTTTGACATATTCCCCAAACCAAAAGGAATGAGTGGGAAACAATCAAGACAACAGATAGAAGCACTTGCATTTGAATGAGTTTCAAGCATGCTTGGGTGCTCGTGTGATCTGAGTGACTTGGATTTGTAATACAACTGTCGCGTGGTGCACCGCGACCTCCAGGCACCCCGGAGTTTCTGAAAAAAAATTTTCTGCGATTTTCACGAAACCACTTTTCTTCAACTTGAATTGGGCTAAAAATCCATCCCTGAAAATAAAAATTCTCTGAGTAGTGTGGAAATGCTGATCCTTACCCTGCCTGGGTTGTCCACTGAGCATTTCCGCGAACTCTATCTGAAGTTCTCTGGGCATGGGATTTTGACATATTCCCCAAACCAAAAGGAATGAGTGGGAAACAATCAAGACAACAGATAGAAGCACTTGCATTTGAATGAGTTTCAAGCATGCTTGGATGCTCATGTGATCTGAGTGACTCAGTTTTGGAATACAACTGTCGCGTGGTGCACCGCGACCTGCAGGCACCCCGGAGTTTCTGAAAAAAAATTTTCTGCGATTTTCACGAAACCACTTTTCTTCAACTTGAATTGGGCTAAAAATCCATCCCTGAAAATAAAAATTCTCTGAGTAGTGTGGAAATGCTGATCCTTACCCTGCCTGGGTTGTCCACTGAGCATTTCCGCGAACTCTATCTGAAGTTCTCTGGGCATGGGATTTTGACATATTCCCCAAACCAAAAGGAATGAGTGGGAAACAATCAAGACAACAGATAGAAGCACTTGCATTTGAATGAGTTTCAAGCATGCTTGGGTGCTCGTGTGATCTGAGTGACTTGGATTTGTAATACAACTGTCGCGTGGTGCACCGCGACCTCCAGGCACCCCGGAGTTTCTGAAAAAAAATTTTCTGCGATTTTCACGAAACCACTTTTCTTCAACTTGAATTGGGCTAAAAATCCATCCCTGAAAATAAAAATTCTCTGAGTAGTGTGGAAATGCTGATCCTTACCCTGCCTGGGTTGTCCACTGAGCATTTCCGCGAACTCTATCTGAAGTTCTCTGGGCATGGGATTTTGACATATTCCCCAAACCAAAAGGAATGAGTGGGAAACAATCAAGACAACAGATAGAAGCACTTGCATTTGAATGAGTTTCAAGCATGCTTGGATGCTCATGTGATCTGAGTGACTCAGTTTTGGAATACAACTGTCGCGTGGTGCACCGCGACCTCCAGGCACCCCGGAGTTTCTGAAAAAAAATTTTCTGCGATTTTCACGAAACCACTTTTCTTCAACTTGAATTGGGCTAAAAATCCATCCCTGAAAATAAAAATTCTCTGAGTAGTGTGGAAATGCTGATCCTTACCCTGCCTGGGTTGTCCACTGAGCATTTCCGCGAACTCTATCTGAAGTTCTCTGGGCATGGGATTTTGACATATTCCCCAAACCAAAAGGAATAAGTGGGAAACAATCAAGACAACAGATAGAAGCACTTGCATTTGAATGAGTTTCAAGCATGCTTGGGTGCTCGTGTGATCTGAGTGACTTGGATTTGTAATACAACTGTCGCGTGGTGCACCGCGACCTCCAGGCACCCCGGAGTTTCTGAAAAAAAATTTTCTGCGATGTTCACGAAACCACTTTTCTTCAACTTGAATTGGGCTAAAAATCCATCCCTGAAAATAAAAATTCTCTGAGTAGTGTGGAAATGCTGATCCTTACCCTGCCTGGGTTGTCCACTGAGCATTTCCGCGAACTCTATCTGAAGTTCTCTGGGCATGGGATTTTGACATATTCCCCAAACCAAAAGGAATGAGTGGGAAACAATCAAGACAACAGATAGAAGCACTTGCATTTGAATGAGTTTCAAGCATGCTTGGGTGCTCGTGTGATCTGAGTGACTTGGATTTGTAATACAACTGTCGCGTGGTGCACCGCGACCTCCAGGCACCCCGGAGTTTCTGAAAAAAAATTTTCTGCGATTTTCACGAAACCACTTTTCTTCAACTTGAATTGGGCTAAAAATCCATCCCTGAAAATAAAAATTCTCTGAGTAGTGTGGAAATGCTGATCCTTACCCTGCCTGGGTTGTCCACTGAGCATTTCCGCGAACTCTATCTGAAGTTCTCTGGGCATGGGATTTTGACATATTCCCCAAACCAAAAGGAATGAGTGGGAAACAATCAAGACAACAGATAGAAGCACTTGCATTTGAATGAGTTTCAAGCATGCTTGGGTGCTCGTGTGATCTGAGTGACTTGGATTTGTAATACAACTGTCGCGTGGTGCACCGCGACCTCCAGGCACCCCGGAGTTTCTGAAAAAAAATTTTCTGCGATTTTCACGAAACCACTTTTCTTCAACTTGAATTGGGCTAAAAATCCATCCCTGAAAATAAAAATTCTCTGAGTAGTGTGGAAATGCTGATCCTTACCCTGCCTGGGTTGTCCACTGAGCATTTCCGCGAACTCTATCTGAAGTTCTCTGGGAATGGGATTTTGACATATTCCCCAAACCAAAAGGAATGAGTGGGAAACAATCAAGACAACAGATAGAAGCACTTGCATTTGAATGAGTTTCAAGCATGCTTGGGTGCTCGTGTGATCTGAGTGACTCAGTTTTGGAATACAACTGTCGCGTGGTGCACCGCGACCTCCAGGCACCATGGAGTTTCTGAAAAAAAATTTTCTGCGATTTTCACGAAACCACTTTTCTTCAACTTGAATTGGGCTAAAAATCCATCCCTGAAAATAAAAATTCTCTGAGTAGTGTGGAAATGCTGATCCTTACCCTGCCTGGGTTGTCCACTGAGCATTTCCGCGAACTCTATCTGAAGTTCTCTGGGCATGGGATTTTGACATATTCCCCAAACCAAAAGGAATGAGTGGGAAACAATCAAGACAACAGATAGAAGCACTTGCATTTGAATGAGTTTCAAGCATGCTTGGGTGCTCGTGTGATCTGAGTGACTTGGATTTGTAATACAACTGTCGCGTGGTGCACCGCGACCTCCAGGCACCCCGGAGTTTCTGAAAAAAAATGTTCTGCGATGTTCACGAAACCACTTTTCTTCAACTTGAATTGGGCTAAAAATCCATCCCTGAAAATAAAAATTCTCTGAGTAGTGTGGAAATGCTGATCCTTACCCTGCCTGGGTTGTCCACTGAGCATTTCCGCGAACTCTATCTGAAGTTCTCTGGGCATGGGATTTTGACATATTCCCCAAACCAAAAGGAATGAGTGGGAAACAATCAAGACAACAGATAGAAGCACTTGCATTTGAATGAGTTTCAAGCATGCTTGGGTGCTCGTGTGATCTGAGTGACTCAGTTTTGTAATACAACTGTCGCGTGGTGCACCGCGACCTCCAGGCACCCCGGAGTTTCTGAAAAAAAATTTTCTGCGATTTTCACGAAACCACTTTTCTTCAACTTGAATTGGGCTAAAAATCCATCCCTGAAAATAAAAATTCTCTGAGTAGTGTGGAAATGCTGATCCTTACCCTGCCTGGGTTGTCCACTGAGCATTTCCGCGAACTCTATCTGAAGTTCTCTGGGCATGGGATTTTGACATATTCCCCAAACCAAAAGGAATGAGTGGGAAACAATCAAGACAACAGATAGAAGCACTTGCATTTGAATGAGTTTCAAGCATGTTTGGGTGCTCGTGTGATCTGAGTGACTCAGTTTTGGAATACAACCGTCGCGTGGTGCACCGCGACCTCCAGGCACCCCGGAGTTTCTGAAAAAAAATTTTCTGCGATTTTCACGAAACCACTTTTCTTCAACTTGAATTGGGCTAAAAATCCATCCCTGAAAAGAAAAATTCTCTGAGTAGTGTGGAAATGCTAGTCCTTACCCTGCCTGGGTTGTCCACTGAGCATTTCCGTGAACTCTATCTGAAGTTCTCTGGGCATGGGATTTTGACATATTCCCCAAACCAAAAGGAATGAGTGGGAAACAATCAATACAACAGATAGAAGCACTTGCATTTGAATGAGTTTCAAGCATGCTTGGGTGCTCGTGTGATCTGAGTGACTTGGATTTGTAATACAACTGTCGCGTGGTGCACCGCGACCTCCAGGCACCCCGGAGTTTCTGAAAAAAAAATTTCTGCGATTTTCACGAAACCACTTTTCTTCAACTTGAATTGGGCTAAAAATCCATCCCTGAAAATAAAAATTCTCTGAGTAGTGTGGAAATGCTGATCCTTACCCTACCTGGGTTGTCCACTGAGCATTTCCGTGAACTCTATCTGAAGTTCTCTGGGCATGGGATTTTGACATATTCCCCAAACCAAAAGGAATGAGTGGGAAACAATCAAGACAACAGATAGAAGCACTTGCATTTGAATGAGTTTCAAGCATGCTTGGGTGCTCGTGTGATCTGAGTGACTTGGATTTGTAATACAACTGTCGCGTGGTGCACCGCGACCTCCAGGCACCCCGGAGTTTCTGAAAAAAAATTTTCTGCGATTTTCACGAAACCACTTTTCTTCAACTTGAATTGGGCTAAAAATCCATCCCTGAAAATAAAAATTCTCTGAGTAGTGTGGAAATGCTGATCCTTACCCTGCCTGGGTTGTCCACTGAGCATTTCCGCGAACTCTATCTGAAGTTCTCTGGGCATGGGATTTTGACATATTCCCCAAACCAAAAGGAATGAGTGGGAAACAATCAAGACAACAGATAGAAGCACTTGCATTTGAATGAGTTTCAAGCATGCTTGGATGCTCATGTGATCTGAGTGACTCAGTTTTGGAATACAACTGTCGCGTGGTGCACCGCGACCTCCAGGCACCCCGGAGTTTCTGAAAAAAAATTTTCTGCGATTTTCACGAAACCACTTTTCTTCAACTTGAATTGGGCTAAAAATCCATCCCTGAAAATAAAAATTCTCTGAGTAGTGTGGAAATGCTGATCCTTACCCTGCCTGGGTTGTCCACTGAGCATTTCCGCGAACTCTATCTGAAGTTCTCTGGGCATGGGATTTTGACATATTCCCCAAACCAAAAGGAATGAGTGGGAAACAATCAAGACAACAGATAGAAGCACTTGCATTTGAATGAGTTTCAAGCATGCTTGGGTGCTCGTGTGATCTGAGTGACTTGGATTTGTAATACAACTGTCGCGTGGTGCACCGCGACCTCCAGGCACCCCGGAGTTTCTGAAAAAAAATTTTCTGCGATTTTCACGAAACCACTTTTCTTCAACTTGAATTGGGCTAAAAATCCATCCCTGAAAAGAAAAATTCTCTGAGTAGTGTGGAAATGCTAGTCCTTACCCTGCCTGGGTTGTCCACTGAGCATTTCCGCGAACTCTATCTGAAGTTCTCTGGGCATGGGATTTTGACATATTCCCCAAACCAAAAGGAATGAGTGGGAAACAATCAATACAAGAGATAGAAGCACTTGCATTTGAATGAGTTTCAAGCATGCTTGGGTGCTCGTGTGATCTGAGTGACTCAGTTTTGGAATACAACTGTCGCGTGGTGCACCGCGACCTCCAGGCACCCCGGAGTTTCTGAAAAAAAATTTTCTGCGATTTTCACGAAACCACTTTTCTTCAACTTGAATTGGGCTAAAAATCCATCCCTGAAAATAAAAATTCTCTGAGTAGTGTGGAAATGCTGATCCTTACCCTGCCTGGGTTGTCCACTGAGCATTTCCGCGAACTCTATCTGAAGTTCTCTGGGCATGGGATTTTGACATATTCCCCGAACCAAAAGGAATGAGTGGGAAACAATCAAGACAACAGATAGAACCACTGGTATTTGAATGAGTTTCAAGCATGCTTGGGTGCTCGTGTGATCTGAGTGACTTGGATTTGTAATACAACTGTCGCGTGGTGCACCGCGACCTCCAGGCACCCCGGAGTTTCTGAAAAAAAAATTTCTGCGATTTTCACGAAACCACTTTTCTTCAACTTGAATTGGGCTAAAAATCCATCCCTGAAAAGAAAAATTCTCTGAGTAGTGTGGAAATGCTGATCCTTACCCTGCCTGGGTTGTCCACTGAGCATTTCCGCGAACTCTATCTGAAGTTCTCTGGGCATGGGATTTTGACATATTCCCCAAACCAAAAGGAATGAGTGGGAAACAATCAATACAACAGATAGAAGCACTTGCATTTGAATGAGTTTCAAGCATGCTTGGGTGCTCGTGTGATCTGAGTGACTTGGATTTGTAATACAACTGTTGCGTGGTGCACCGCGACCTCCAGGCACCCCGGAGTTTCTGAAAAAAAATTTTCTGCGATTTTCACGAAACCACTTTTCTTCAACTTGAATTGGGCTAAAAATCCATCCCTGAAAATAAAAATTCTCTGAGTACTGTGGAAATGCTGATCCTTACCCTGCCTGGGTTGTCCACTGAGCATTTCCGCGAACTCTATCTGAAGTTCTCTGGGCATGGGATTTTGACATATTCCCCAAACCAAAAGGAATGAGTGGGAAACAATCAAGACAACAGATAGAAGCACTTGCATTTGAATGAGTTTCAAGCATGCTTGGGTGCTCGTGTGATCTGAGTGACTCAGTTTTGGAATACAACTGTCGCGTGGTGCACCGCGACCTCCAGGCACCCCGGAGTTTCTGAAAAAAAATTTTCTGCGATTTTCACGAAACCACTTTTCTTCAACTTGAATTGGGCTAAAAATCCATCCCTGAAAATAAAAATTCTCTGAGTAGTGTGGAAATGCTGATCCTTACCCTGCCTGGGTTGTCCACTGAGCATTTCCGCGAACTCTATCTGAAGTTCTCTGGGCATGGGATTTTGACATATTCCCCAAACCAAAAGGAATGAGTGGGAAACAATCAAGACAACAGATAGAAGCACTTGCATTTGAATGAGTTTCAAGCATGCTTGGGTGCTCGTGTGATCTGAGTGACTCAGTTTTGGAATACAACTGTCGCGTGGTGCACCGCGACCTCCAGGCACCCCGGAGTTTCTGAAAAAAAAATTTCTGCGATTTTCACGAAACCACTTTTCTTCAACTTGAATTGGGCTAAAAATCCATCCCTGAAAATAAAAATTCTCTGAGTAGTGTGGAAATGCTGATCCTTACCCTGCCTGGGTTGTCCACTGAGCATTTCCACGAACTCTATCTGAAGTTCTCTGGGCATGGGATTTTGACATATTCCCCAAACCAAAAGGAATGAGTGGGAAACAATCAAGACAACAGATAGAAGCACTTGCATTTGAATGAGTTTCAAGCATGCTTGGGTGCTCATGTGATCTGAGTGACTCAGTTTTGGAATACAACTGTCGCGTGGTGCACCGCGACCTCCAGGCACCCCGGAGTTTCTGAAAAAAAATTTTCTGCGATTTTCACGAAACCACTTTTCTTCAACTTGAATTGGGCTAAAAATCCATCCCTGAAAATAAAAATTCTCTGAGTAGTGTGGAAATGCTGATCCTTACCCTGCCTGGGTTGTCCACTGAGCATTTCCGCGAACTCTATCTGAAGTTCTCTGGGCATGGGATTTTGACATATTCCCCAAACCAAAAGGAATGAGTGGGAAACAATCAAGACAACAGATAGAAGCACTTGCATTTGAATGAGTTTCAAGCATGCTTGGGTGCTCGTGTGATCTGAGTGACTCAGTTTTGGAATACAACTGTCGCGTGGTGCACCGCGACCTCCAGGCACCCCGGAGTTTCTGAAAAAAAATTTTCTGCGATTTTCACGAAACCACTTTTCTTCAACTTGAATTGGGCTAAAAATCCATCCCTGAAAATAAAAATTCTCTGAGTAGTGTGGAAATGCTGATCCTTACCCTGCCTGGGTTGTCCACTGAGCATTTCCGCGAACTCTATCTGAAGTTTTCTGGGCATGGGATTTTGACATATTCCCCAAACCAAAAGGAATGAGTGGGAAACAATCAAGACAACAGATAGAAGCACTTGCATTTGAATGAGTTTCAAGCATGCTTGGGTGCTCGTGTGATCTGAGTGACTCAGTTTTGGAATACAACTGTCGCGTGGTGCACCGCGACCTCCAGGCACCCCGGAGTTTCTGAAAAAAAATTTTCTGCGATTTTCACGAAACCACTTTTCTTCAACTTGAATTGGGCTAAAAATCCATCCCTGAAAATAAAAATTCTCTGAGTAGTGTGGAAATGCTGATCCTTACCCTGCCTGGGTTGTCCACTGAGCATTTCCGCGAACTCTATCTGAAGTTCTCTGGGCATGGGATTTTGACATATTCCCCAAACCAAAAGGAATGAGTGGGAAACAATCAAGACAACAGATAGAACCACTTGTATTTGAATGAGTTTCAAGCATGCTTGGGTGCTCGTGTGATCTGAGTGACTTGGATTTGTAATACAACTGTCGCGTGGTGCACCGCGATCTCCAGGCACCCCGGAGTTTCTGAAAAAAAATTTTCTGCGATTTTCACGAAACCACTTTTCTTCAACTTGAATTGGGCTAAAAATCCATCCCTGAAAAGAAAAATTCTCTGAGTAGTGTGGAAATGCTGATCCTTACCCTGCCTGGGTTGTCCACTGAGCATTTCCGCGAACTCTATCTGAAGTTCTCTGGGCATGGGATTTTGACATATTCCCCAAACCAAAAGGAATGAGTGGGAAACAATCAAGACAACAGATAGAAGCACTTGCATTTGAATGAGTTTCAAGCATGCTTGGGTGCTCGTGTGATCTGAGTGACTCAGTTTTGGAATACAACTGTCGCGTGGTGCACCGCGACCTCCAGGCACCCCGGAGTTTCTGAAAAAACATTTTCTGCGATTTTCACGAAACCACTTTTCTTCAACTTGAATTGGGCTAAAAATCCATCCCTGAAAATAAAAATTCTCTGAGTAGTGTGGAAATGCTGATCCTTACCCTGCCTGGGTTGTCCACTGAGCATTTCCGCGAACTCTATCTGAAGTTCTCTGGGCATGGGATTTTGACATATTCCCCAAACCAAAAGGAATGAGTGGGAAACAATCAAGACAACAGATAGAAGCACTTGCATTTGAATGAGTTTCAAGCATGCTTGGGTGCTCGTGTGATCTGAGTGACTCAGTTTTGGAATACAACTGTCGCGTGGTGCACCGCGACCTCCAGGCACCCCGGAGTTTCTGAAAAAAAATTTTCTGCGATTTTCACGAAACCACTTTTCTTCAACTTGAATTGGGCTAAAAATCCATCCCTGAAAATAAAAATTCTCTGAGTAGTGTGGAAATGCTGATCCTTACCCTGCCTGGGTTGTCCACTGAGCATTTCCGCGAACTCTATCTGAAGTTCTCTGGGCATGGGATTTTGACATATTCACCAAACCAAAAGGAATGAGTGGGAAACAATCAATACAACAGATAGAAGCACTTGCATTTGAATGAGTTTCAAGCATGCTTGGGTGCTCGTGTGATCTGAGTGACTTGGATTTGTAATACAACTGTCGCGTGGTGCACCGCGACCTCCAGGCACCCCGGAGTTTCTGAAAAAAAAATTTCTGCGATTTTCACGAAACCACTTTTCTTCAACTTGAATTGGGCTAAAAATCCATCCCTGAAAATAAAAATTCTCTGAGTAGTGTGGAAATGCTGATCCTTACCCTGCCTGGGTTGTCCACTGAGCATTTCCGCGAACTCTATCTGAAGTTCTCTGGGCATGGGATTTTGACATATTCCCCAAACCAAAAGGAATGAGTGGGAAACAATCAAGACAACAGATAGAAGCACTTGCATTTGAATGAGTTTCAAGCATGCTTGGGTGCTCGTGTGATCTGAGTGACTTGGATTTGTAATACAACTGTCGCGTGGTGCACCGCGACCTCCAGGCACCCCGGAGTTTCTGAAAAAAAATTTTCTGCGATTTTCACGAAACCACTTTTCTTCAACTTGAATTGGGCTAAAAATCCATCCCTGAAAATAAAAATTCTCTGAGTAGTGTGGAAATGCTGATCCTTACCCTGCCTGGGTTGTCCACTGAGCATTTCCGCGAACTCTATCTGAAGTTCTCTGGGCATGGGATTTTGACATATTCCCCAAACCAAAAGGAATGAGTGGGAAACAATCAAGACAACAGATAGAAGCACTTGCATTTGAATGAGTTTCAAGCATGCTTGGGTGCTCGTGTGATCTGAGTGACTTGGATTTGTAATACAACTGTCGCGTGGTGCACCGCGACCTCCAGGCACCCCGGAGTTTCTGAAAAAAAATTTTCTGCGATTTTCACGAAACCACTTTTCTTCAACTTGAATTGGGCTAAAAATCCATCCCTGAAAATAAAAATTCTCTGAGTAGTGTGGAAATGCTGATCCTTACCCTGCCTGGGTTGTCCACTGAGCATTTCCGCGAACTCTATCTGAAGTTCTCTGGGCATGGGATTTTGACATATTCCCCAAACCAAAAGGAATGAGTGGGAAACAATCAAGACAACAGATAGAAGCACTTGCATTTGAATGAGTTTCAAGCATGCTTGGATGCTCATGTGATCTGAGTGACTCAGTTTTGGAATACAACTGTCGCGTGGTGCACCGCGACCTCCAGGCACCCCGGAGTTTCTGAAAAAAAATTTTCTGCGATTTTCACGAAACCACTTTTCTTCAACTTGAATTGGGCTAAAAATCCATCCCTGAAAATAAAAATTCTCTGAGTAGTGTGGAAATGCTGATCCTTACCCTGCCTGGGTTGTCCACTGAGCATTTCCGCGAACTCTATCTGAAGTTCTCTGGGCATGGGATTTTGACATATTCCCCAAACCAAAAGGAATGAGTGGGAAACAATCAAGACAACAGATAGAAGCACTTGCATTTGAATGAGTTTCAAGCATGCTTGGGTGCTCGTGTGATCTGAGTGACTCAGTTTTGGAATACAACTGTCGCGTGGTGCACCGCGACCTCCAGGCACCATGGAGTTTCTGAAAAAAAATTTTCTGCGATTTTCACGAAACCACTTTTCTTCAACTTGAATTGGGCTAAAAATCCATCCCTGAAAATAAAAATTCTCTGAGTAGTGTGGAAATGCTGATCCTTACCCTGCCTGGGTTGTCCACTGAGCATTTCCGCGAACTCTATCTGAAGTTCTCTGGGCATGGGATTTTGACATATTCCCCAAACCAAAAGGAATGAGTGGGAAACAATCAAGACAACAGATAGAAGCACTTGCATTTGAATGAGTTTCAAGCATGCTTGGGTGCTCGTGTGATCTGAGTGACTTGGATTTGTAATACAACTGTCGCGTGGTGCACCGCGACCTCCAGGCACCCCGGTGTTTCTGAAAAAAAATTTTCTGCGATTTTCACGAAACCACTTTTCTTCAACTTGAATTGGGCTAAAAATCCATCCCTGAAAATAAAAATTCTCTGAGTAGTGTGGAAATGCTGATCCTTACCCTGCCTGGGTTGTCCACTGAGCATTTATGCGAACTCTATCTGAAGTTCTCTGGGCATGGGATTTTGACATATTCCCCAAACCAAAAGGAATGAGTGGGAAACAATCAAGACAACAGATAGAAGCACTTGCATTTGAATGAGTTTCAAGCATGTTTGGGTGCTCGTGTGATCTGAGTGACTCAGTTTTGGAATACAACCGTCGCGTGGTGCACCGCGACCTCCAGGCACCCCGGAGTTTCTGAAAAAAAATTTTCTGCGATTTTCACGAAACCACTTTTCTTCAACTTGAATTGGGCTAAAAATCCATCCCTGAAAAGAAAAATTCTCTGAGTAGTGTGGAAATGCTAGTCCTTACCCTGCCTGGGTTGTCCACTGAGCATTTCCGTGAACTCTATCTGAAGTTCTCTGGGCATGGGATTTTGACATATTCCCCAAACCAAAAGGAATGAGTGGGAAACAATCAATACAACAGATAGAAGCACTTGCATTTGAATGAGTTTCAAGCATGCTTGGGTGCTCGTGTGATCTGAGTGACTTGGATTTGTAATACAACTGTCGCGTGGTGCACCGCGACCTCCAGGCACCCCGGAGTTTCTGAAAAAAAACTTTCTGCGATTTTCACGAAACCACTTTTCTTCAACTTGAATTGGGCTAAAAATCCATCCCTGAAAATAAAAATTCTCTGAGTAGTGTGGAAATGCTGATCCTTACCCTACCTGGGTTGTCCACTGAGCATTTCCGTGAACTCTATCTGAAGTTCTCTGGGCATGGGATTTTGACATATTCCCCAAACCAAAAGGAATGAGTGGGAAACAATCAAGACAACAGATAGAAGCACTTGTATTTGAATGAGTTTCAAGCATGCTTGGGTGCTCGTGTGATCTGAGTGACTTGGATTTGTAATACAACTGTCGCGTGGTGCACCGCGACCTCCAGGCACCCCGGAGTTTCTGAAAAAAAATTTTCTGCGATGTTCACGAAACCACTTTTCTTCAACTTGAATTGGGCTAAAAATCCATCCCTGAAAATAAAAATTCTCTGAGTAGTGTGGAAATGCTGATCCTTACCCTGCCTGGGTTGTCCACTGAGCATTTCCGCGAACTCTATCTGAAGTTCTCTGGGCATGGGATTTTGACATATTCCCCAAACCAAAAGGAATGAGTGGGAAACAATCAAGACAACAGATAGAAGCACTTGCATTTGAATGAGTTTCAAGCATGCTTGGGTGCTCGTGTGATCTGAGTGACTCAGTTTTGGAATACAACTGTCGCGTGGTGCACCGCGACCTCCAGGCACCCCGGAGTTTCTGAAAAAACATTTTCTGCGATTTTCACGAAACCACTTTTCTTCAACTTGAATTGGGCTAAAAATCCATCCCTGAAAATAAAAATTCTCTGAGTAGTGTGGAAATGCTGATCCTTACCCTGCCTGGGTTGTCCACTGAGCATTTCCGCGAACTCTATCTGAAGTTCTCTGGGCATGGGATTTTGACATATTCCCCAAACCAAAAGGAATGAGTGGGAAACAATCAAGACAACAGATAGAAGCACTTGCATTTGAATGAGTTTCAAGCATGCTTGGGTGCTCGTGTGATCTGAGTGACTCAGTTTTGGAATACAACTGTCGCGTGGTGCACCGCGACCTCCAGGCACCCCGGAGTTTCTGAAAAAAAATTTTCTGCGATTTTCACGAAACCACTTTTCTTCAACTTGAATTGGGCTAAAAATCCATCCCTGAAAATAAAAATTCTCTGAGTAGTGTGGAAATGCTAGTCCTTACCCTGCCTGGGTTGTCCACTGAGCATTTCCGTGAACTCTATCTGAAGTTCTCTGGGCATGGGATTTTGACATATTCCCCAAACCAAAAGGAATGAGTGGGAAACAATCAATACAACAGATAGAAGCACTTGCATTTGAATGAGTTTCAAGCATGCTTGGGTGCTCGTGTGATCTGAGTGACTTGGATTTGTAATACAACTGTCGCGTGGTGCACCGCGACCTCCAGGCACCCCGGAGTTTCTGAAAAAAAACTTTCTGCGATTTTCACGAAACCACTTTTCTTCAACTTGAATTGGGCTAAAAATCCATCCCTGAAAATAAAAATTCTCTGAGTAGTGTGGAAATGCTGATCCTTACCCTACCTGGGTTGTCCACTGAGCATTTCCGTGAACTCTATCTGAAGTTCTCTGGGCATGGGATTTTGACATATTCCCCAAACCAAAAGGAATGAGTGGGAAACAATCAAGACAACAGATAGAAGCACTTGTATTTGAATGAGTTTCAAGCATGCTTGGGTGCTCGTGTGATCTGAGTGACTTGGATTTGTAATACAACTGTCGCGTGGTGCACCGCGACCTCCAGGCACCCCGGAGTTTCTGAAAAAAAATTTTCTGCGATGTTCACGAAACCACTTTTCTTCAACTTGAATTGGGCTAAAAATCCATCCCTGAAAATAAAAATTCTCTGAGTAGTGTGGAAATGCTGATCCTTACCCTGCCTGGGTTGTCCACTGAGCATTTCCGCGAACTCTATCTGAAGTTCTCTGGGCATGGGATTTTGACATATTCCCCAAACCAAAAGGAATGAGTGGGAAACAATCAAGACAACAGATAGAAGCACTTGCATTTGAATGAGTTTCAAGCATGCTTGGGTGCTCGTGTGATCTGAGTGACTCAGTTTTGGAATACAACTGTCGCGTGGTGCACCGCGACCTCCAGGCACCCCGGAGTTTCTGAAAAAACATTTTCTGCGATTTTCACGAAACCACTTTTCTTCAACTTGAATTGGGCTAAAAATCCATCCCTGAAAATAAAAATTCTCTGAGTAGTGTGGAAATGCTGATCCTTACCCTGCCTGGGTTGTCCACTGAGCATTTCCGCGAACTCTATCTGAAGTTCTCTGGGCATGGGATTTTGACATATTCCCCAAACCAAAAGGAATGAGTGGGAAACAATCAAGACAACAGATAGAAGCACTTGCATTTGAATGAGTTTCAAGCATGCTTGGGTGCTCGTGTGATCTGAGTGACTCAGTTTTGGAATACAACTGTCGCGTGGTGCACCGCGACCTCCAGGCACCCCGGAGTTTCTGAAAAAAAATTTTCTGCGATTTTCACGAAACCACTTTTCTTCAACTTGAATTGGGCTAAAAATCCATCCCTGAAAATAAAAATTCTCTGAGTAGTGTGGAAATGCTGATCCTTACCCTGCCTGGGTTGTCCACTGAGCATTTCCGCGAACTCTATCTGAAGTTCTCTGGGCATGGGATTTTGACATATTCACCAAACCAAAAGGAATGAGTGGGAAACAATCAATACAACAGATAGAAGCACTTGCATTTGAATGAGTTTCAAGCATGCTTGGGTGCTCGTGTGATCTGAGTGACTTGGATTTGTAATACAACTGTCGCGTGGTGCACCGCGACCTCCAGGCACCCCGGAGTTTCTGAAAAAAAATTTTCTGCGATTTTCACGAAACCACTTTTCTTCAACTTGAATTGGGCTAAAAATCCATCCCTGAAAATAAAAATTCTCTGAGTAGTGTGGAAATGCTGATCCTTACCCTGCCTGGGTTGTCCACTGAGCATTTCCGCGAACTCTATCTGAAGTTCTCTGGGCATGGGATTTTGACATATTCCCCAAACCAAAAGGAATGAGTGGGAAACAATCAAGACAACAGATAGAAGCACTTGCATTTGAATGAGTTTCAAGCATGCTTGGGTGCTCGTGTGATCTGAGTGACTCAGTTTTGGAATACAACTGTCGCGTGGTGCACCGCGACCTCCAGGCACCATGGAGTTTCTGAAAAAAAATTTTCTGCGATTTTCACGAAACCACTTTTCTTCAACTTGAATTGGGCTAAAAATCCATCCCTGAAAATAAAAATTCTCTGAGTAGTGTGGAAATGCTGATCCTTACCCTGCCTGGGTTGTCCACTGAGCATTTCCGCGAACTCTATCTGAAGTTCTCTGGGCATGGGATTTTGACATATTCCCCAAACCAAAAGGAATGAGTGGGAAACAATCAAGACAACAGATAGAAGCACTTGCATTTGAATGAGTTTCAAGCATGCTTGGGTGCTCGTGTGATCTGAGTGACTTGGATTTGTAATACAACTGTCGCGTGGTGCACCGCGACCTCCAGGCACCCCGGTGTTTCTGAAAAAAAATTTTCTGCGATTTTCACGAAACCACTTTTCTTCAACTTGAATTGGGCTAAAAATCCATCCCTGAAAATAAAAATTCTCTGAGTAGTGTGGAAATGCTGATCCTTACCCTGCCTGGGTTGTCCACTGAGCATTTATGCGAACTCTATCTGAAGTTCTCTGGGCATGGGATTTTGACATATTCCCCAAACCAAAAGGAATGAGTGGGAAACAATCAAGACAACAGATAGAAGCACTTGCATTTGAATGAGTTTCAAGCATGTTTGGGTGCTCGTGTGATCTGAGTGACTCAGTTTTGGAATACAACCGTCGCGTGGTGCACCGCGACCTCCAGGCACCCCGGAGTTTCTGAAAAAAAATTTTCTGCGATTTTCACGAAACCACTTTTCTTCAACTTGAATTGGGCTAAAAATCCATCCCTGAAAAGAAAAATTCTCTGAGTAGTGTGGAAATGCTAGTCCTTACCCTGCCTGGGTTGTCCACTGAGCATTTCCGTGAACTCTATCTGAAGTTCTCTGGGCATGGGATTTTGACATATTCCCCAAACCAAAAGGAATGAGTGGGAAACAATCAATACAACAGATAGAAGCACTTGCATTTGAATGAGTTTCAAGCATGCTTGGGTGCTCGTGTGATCTGAGTGACTTGGATTTGTAATACAACTGTCGCGTGGTGCACCGCGACCTCCAGGCACCCCGGAGTTTCTGAAAAAAAACTTTCTGCGATTTTCACGAAACCACTTTTCTTCAACTTGAATTGGGCTAAAAATCCATCCCTGAAAATAAAAATTCTCTGAGTAGTGTGGAAATGCTGATCCTTACCCTACCTGGGTTGTCCACTGAGCATTTCCGTGAACTCAATCTGAAGTTCTCTGGGCATGGGATTTTGACATATTCCCCAAACCAAAAGGAATGAGTGGGAAACAATCAAGACAACAGATAGAAGCACTTGTATTTGAATGAGTTTCAAGCATGCTTGGGTGCTCGTGTGATCTGAGTGACTTGGATTTGTAATACAACTGTCGCGTGGTGCACCGCGACCTCCAGGCACCCCGGAGTTTCTGAAAAAAAATTTTCTGCGATGTTCACGAAACCACTTTTCTTCAACTTGAATTGGGCTAAAAATCCATCCCTGAAAATAAAAATTCTCTGAGTAGTGTGGAAATGCTGATCCTTACCCTGCCTGGGTTGTCCACTGAGCATTTCCGCGAACTCTATCTGAAGTTCTCTGGGCATGGGATTTTGACATATTCCCCAAACCAAAAGGAATGAGTGGGAAACAATCAAGACAACAGATAGAAGCACTTGCATTTGAATGAGTTTCAAGCATGCTTGGGTGCTCGTGTGATCTGAGTGACTTGGATTTGTAATACAACTGTCGCGTGGTGCACCGCGACCTCCAGGCACCCCGGAGTTTCTGAAAAAAAATTTTCTGCGATTTTCACGAAACCACTTTTCTTCAACTTGAATTGGGCTAAAAATCCATCCCTGAAAATAAAAATTCTCTGAGTAGTGTGGAAATGCTGATCCTTACCCTGCCTGGGTTGTCCACTGAGCATTTCCGCGAACTCTATCTGAAGTTCTCTGGGCATGGGATTTTGACATATTCCCCAAACCAAAAGGAATGAGTGGGAAACAATCAAGACAACAGATAGAAGCACTTGCATTTGAATGAGTTTCAAGCATGCTTGGATGCTCATGTGATCTGAGTGACTCAGTTTTGGAATACAACTGTCGCGTGGTGCACCGCGACCTCCAGGCACCCCGGAGTTTCTGAAAAAAAATTTTCTGCGATTTTCACGAAACCACTTTTCTTCAACTTGAATTGGGCTAAAAATCCATCCCTGAAAATAAAAATTCTCTGAGTAGTGTGGAAATGCTGATCCTTACCCTGCCTGGGTTGTCCACTGAGCATTTCCGCGAACTCTATCTGAAGTTCTCTGGGCATGGGATTTTGACATATTCCCCAAACCAAAAGGAATGAGTGGGAAACAATCAAGACAACAGATAGAAGCACTTGCATTTGAATGAGTTTCAAGCATGCTTGGGTGCTCGTGTGATCTGAGTGACTCAGTTTTGGAATACAACTGTCGCGTGGTGCACCGCGACCTCCAGGCACCATGGAGTTTCTGAAAAAAAATTTTCTGCGATTTTCACGAAACCACTTTTCTTCAACTTGAATTGGGCTAAAAATCCATCCCTGAAAATAAAAATTCTCTGAGTAGTGTGGAAATGCTGATCCTTACCCTGCCTGGGTTGTCCACTGAGCATTTCCGCGAACTCTATCTGAAGTTCTCTGGGCATGGGATTTTGACATATTCCCCAAACCAAAAGGAATGAGTGGGAAACAATCAAGACAACAGATAGAAGCACTTGCATTTGAATGAGTTTCAAGCATGCTTGGGTGCTCGTGTGATCTGAGTGACTTGGATTTGTAATACAACTGTCGCGTGGTGCACCGCGACCTCCAGGCACCCCGGAGTTTCTGAAAAAAAATTTTCTGCGATTTTCACGAAACCACTTTTCTTCAACTTGAATTGGGCTAAAAATCCATCCCTGAAAATAAAAATTCTCTGAGTAGTGTGGAAATGCTGATCCTTACCCTGCCTGGGTTGTCCACTGAGCATTTCCGCGAACTCTATCTGAAGTTCTCTGGGCATGGGATTTTGACATATTCCCCAAACCAAAAGGAATGAGTGGGAAACAATCAAGACAACAGATAGAAGCACTTGCATTTGAATGAGTTTCAAGCATGTTTGGGTGCTCGTGTGATCTGAGTGACTCAGTTTTGGAATACAACCGTCGCGTGGTGCACCGCGACCTCCAGGCACCCCGGAGTTTCTGAAAAAAAATTTTCTGCGATTTTCACGAAACCACTTTTCTTCAACTTGAATTGGGCTAAAAATCCATCCCTGAAAAGAAAAATTATCTGAGTAGTGTGGAAATGCTAGTCCTTACCCTGCCTGGGTTGTCCACTGAGCATTTCCGCGAACTCTATCTGAAGTTCTCTGGGCATGGGATTTTGACATATTCCCCAAACCAAAAGGAATAAGTGGGAAACAATCAAGACAACAGATAGAACCACTTGTATTTGAATGAGTTTCAAGCATGCTTGGGTGCTCGTGTGATCTGAGTGACTTGGATTTGTAATACAACTGTCGCGTGGTGCACCGCGACCTCCAGGCACCCCGGAGTTTCTGAAAAAAAATTTTCTGCGATGTTCACGAAACCACTTTTCTTCAACTTGAATTGGGCTAAAAATCCATCCCTGAAAATAAAAATTCTCTGAGTAGTGTGGAAATGCTGATCCTTACCCTGCCTGGGTTGTCCACTGAGCATTTCCGCGAACTCTATCTGAAGTTCTCTGGGCATGGGATTTTGACATATTCCCCAAACCAAAAGGAATGAGTGGGAAACAATCAAGACAACAGATAGAAGCACTTGCATTTGAATGAGTTTCAAGCATGCTTGGGTGCTCGTGTGATCTGAGTGACTTGGATTTGTAATACAACTGTCGCGTGGTGCACCGCGACCTCCAGGCACCCCGGAGTTTCTGAAAAAAAATTTTCTGCGATTTTCACGAAACCACTTTTCTTCAACTTGAATTGGGCTAAAAATCCATCCCTGAAAATAAAAATTCTCTGAGTAGTGTGGAAATGCTGATCCTTACCCTGCCTGGGTTGTCCACTGAGCATTTCCGCGAACTCTATCTGAAGTTCTCTGGGCATGGGATTTTGACATATTCCCCAAACCAAAAGGAATGAGTGGGAAACAATCAAGACAACAGATAGAAGCACTTGCATTTGAATGAGTTTCAAGCATGCTTGGATGCTCATGTGATCTGAGTGACTCAGTTTTGGAATACAACTGTCGCGTGGTGCACCGCGACCTCCAGGCACCCCGGAGTTTCTGAAAAAAAATTTTCTGCGATTTTCACGAAACCACTTTTCTTCAACTTGAATTGGGCTAAAAATCCATCCCTGAAAATAAAAATTCTCTGAGTAGTGTGGAAATGCTGATCCTTACCCTGCCTGGGTTGTCCACTGAGCATTTCCGCGAACTCTATCTGAAGTTCTCTGGGCATGGGATTTTGACATATTCCCCAAACCAAAAGGAATGAGTGGGAAACAATCAAGACAACAGATAGAAGCACTTGCATTTGAATGAGTTTCAAGCATGCTTGGGTGCTCGTGTGATCTGAGTGACTCAGTTTTGGAATACAACTGTCGCGTGGTGCACCGCGACCTCCAGGCACCATGGAGTTTCTGAAAAAAAATTTTCTGCGATTTTCACGAAACCACTTTTCTTCAACTTGAATTGGGCTAAAAATCCATCCCTGAAAATAAAAATTCTCTGAGTAGTGTGGAAATGCTGATCCTTACCCTGCCTGGGTTGTCCACTGAGCATTTCCGCGAACTCTATCTGAAGTTCTCTGGGCATGGGATTTTGACATATTCCCCAAACCAAAAGGAATGAGTGGGAAACAATCAAGACAACAGATAGAAGCACTTGCATTTGAATGAGTTTCAAGCATGCTTGGGTGCTCGTGTGATCTGAGTGACTTGGATTTGTAATACAACTGTCGCGTGGTGCACCGCGACCTCCAGGCACCCCGGAGTTTCTGAAAAAAAATTTTCTGCGATTTTCACGAAACCACTTTTCTTCAATTTGAATTGGGCTAAAAATCCATCCCTGAAAATAAAAATTCTCTGAGTAGTGTGGAAATGCTGATCCTTACCCTGCCTGGGTTGTCCACTGAGCATTTCCGCGAACTCTATCTGAAGTTCTCTGGGCATGGGATTTTGACATATTCCCCAAACCAAAAGGAATGAGTGGGAAACAATCAAGACAACAGATAGAAGCACTTGCATTTGAATGAGTTTCAAGCATGTTTGGGTGCTCGTGTGATCTGAGTGACTCAGTTTTGGAATACAACCGTCGCGTGGTGCACCGCGACCTCCAGGCACCCCGGAGTTTCTGAAAAAAAATTTTCTGCGATTTTCACGAAACCACTTTTCTTCAACTTGAATTGGGCTAAAAATCCATCCCTGAAAAGAAAAATTCTCTGAGTAGTGTGGAAATGCTAGTCCTTACCCTGCCTGGGTTGTCCACTGAGCATTTCCGTGAACTCTATCTGAAGTTCTCTGGGCATGGGATTTTGACATATTCCCCAAACCAAAAGGAATGAGTGGGAAACAATCAATACAACAGATAGAAGCACTTGCATTTGAATGAGTTTCAAGCATGCTTGGGTGCTCGTGTGATCTGAGTGACTTGGATTTGTAATACAACTGTCGCGTGGTGCACCGCGACCTCCAGGCACCCCGGAGTTTCTGAAAAAAAAATTTCTGCGATTTTCACGAAACCACTTTTCTTCAACTTGAATTGGGCTAAAAATCCATCCCTGAAAATAAAAATTCTCTGAGTAGTGTGGAAATGCTGATCCTTACCCTACCTGGGTTGTCCACTGAGCATTTCCGTGAACTCTATCTGAAGTTCTCTGGGCATGGGATTTTGACATATTCCCCAAACCAAAAGGAATGAGTGGGAAACAATCAAGACAACAGATAGAAGCACTTGCATTTGAATGAGTTTCAAGCATGCTTGGGTGCTCGTGTGATCTGAGTGACTTGGATTTGTAATACAACTGTCGCGTGGTGCACCGCGACCTCCAGGCACCCCGGAGTTTCTGAAAAAAAATTTTCTGCGATTTTCACGAAACCACTTTTCTTCAACTTGAATTGGGCTAAAAATCCATCCCTGAAAATAAAAATTCTCTGAGTAGTGTGGAAATGCTGATCCTTACCCTGCCTGGGTTATCCACTGAGCATTTCCGCGAACTCCAGCTGAAGTTCTCTGGGCATGGGATTTTGACATATTCCCCAAACCAAAAGGAATGAGTGGGAAACAATCAAGACAACAGATAGAAGCACTTGCATTTGAATGAGTTTCAAGCATGCTTGGGTGCTCGTGTGATCTGAGTGACTTGGATTTGTAATACAACTGTCGCGTGGTGCACCGCGACCTCCAGGCACCCCGGAGTTTCTGAAAAAAAATTTTCTGCGATTTTCACGAAACCACTTTTCTTCAACTTGAATTGGGCTAAAAATCCATCCCTGAAAATAAAAATTCTCTGAGTAGTGTGGAAATGCTGATCCTTACCCTGCCTGGGTTGTCCACTGAGCATTTCCGCGAACTCTATCTGAAGTTCTCTGGGCATGGGATTTTGACATATTCCCCAAACCAAAAGGAATGAGTGGGAAACAATCAAGACAACAGATAGAAGCACTTGCATTTGAATGAGTTTCAAGCATGCTTGGGTGCTCGTGTGATCTGAGTGACTCAGTTTTGGAATACAACCGTCGCGTGGTGCACCGCGACCTCCAGGCACCCCGGAGTTTCTGAAAAAAAATTTTCTGCGATTTTCACGAAACCACTTTTCTTCAACTTGAATTGGGCTAAAAATCCATCCCTGAAAAGAAAAATTCTCTGAGTAGTGTGGAAATGCTAGTCCTTACCCTGCCTGGGTTGTCCACTGAGCATTTCCGCGAACTCTATCTGAAGTTCTCTGGGCATGGGATTTTGACATATTCCCCAAACCAAAAGGAATGAGTGGGAAACAATCAATACAACAGATAGAAGCACTTGCATTTGAATGAGTTTCAAGCATGCTTGGGTGCTCGTGTGATCTGAGTGACTTGGATTTGTAATACAACTGTCGCGTGGTGCACCGCGACCTCCAGGCACCCCGGAGTTTCTGAAAAAAAAATTTCTGCGATTTTCACGAAACCACTTTTCTTCAACTTGAATTGGGCTAAAAATCCATCCCTGAAAATAAAAATTCTCTGAGTAGTGTGGAAATGCTGATCCTTACCCTGCCTGGGTTGTCCACTGAGCATTTCCGTGAACTCTATCTGAAGTTCTCTGGGCATGGGATTTTGACATATTCCCCAAACCAAAAGGAATGAGTGGGAAACAATCAAGACAACAGATAGAAGCACTTGCATTTGAATGAGTTTCAAGCATGCTTGGGTGCTCGTGTGATCTGAGTGACTCAGTTTTGGAATACAACTGTCGCGTGGTGCACCGCGACCTCCAGGCACCCCGGAGTTTCTGAAAAAAAATTTTCTGCGATTTTCACGAAACCACTTTTCTTCAACTTGAATTGGGCTAAAAATCCATCCCTGAAAATAAAAATTATCTGAGTAGTGTGGAAATGCTGATCCTTACCCTGCCTGGGTTGTCCACTGAGCATTTCCGCGAACTCTATCTGAAGTTCTCTGGGCATGGGATTTTGACATATTCCCCAAACCAAAAGGAATGAGTGGGAAACAATCAAGACAACAGATAGAAGCACTTGCATTTGAATGAGTTTCAAGCATGCTTGGGTGCTCGTGTGATCTGAGTGACTCAGTTTTGGAATACAACTGTCGCGTGGTGCACCGCGACCTCCAGGCACCCCGGAGTTTCTGAAAAAAAAATTTCTGCGATTTTCACGAAACCACTTTTCTTCAACTTGAATTGGGCTAAAAATCCATCCCTGAAAATAAAAATTCTCTGAGTAGTGTGGAAATGCTGATCCTTACCCTGCCTGGGTTGTCCACTAAGCATTTCCGCGAACTCTATCTGAAGTTCTCTGGGCATGGGATTTTGACATATTCCCCAAACCAAAAGGAATGAGTGGGAAACAATCAAGACAACAGATAGAAGCACTTGCATTTGAATGAGTTTCAAGCATGCTTGGGTGCTCGTGTGATCTGAGTGACTTGGATTTGTAATACAACTGTCGCGTGGTGCACCGCGACCTCCAGGCACCCCGGAGTTTCTGAAAAAAAATTTTCTGCGATTTTCACGAAACCACTTTTCTTCAACTTGAATTGGGCTAAAAATCCATCCCTGAAAATAAAAATTCTCTGAGTAGTGTGGAAATGCTGATCCTTACCCTGCCTGGGTTGTCCACTGAGCATTTCCGCGAACTCTATCTGAAGTTCTCTGGGCATGGGATTTTGACATATTCCCCAAACCAAAAGGAATGAGTGGGAAACAATCAAGACAACAGATAGAAGCACTTGCATTTGAATGAGTTTCAAGCATGCTTGGGTGCTCGTGTGATCTGAGTGACTCAGTTTTGGAATACAACTGTCGCGTGGTGCACAGCGACCTCCAGGCACCCCAGAGTTTCTGAAAAAAAAATTTCTGCGATTTTCACGAAACCACTTTTCTTCAACTTGAATTGGGCTAAAAATCCATCCCTGAAAAGAAAAATTCTCTGAGTAGTGTGGAAATGCTAGTCCTTACCCTGCCTGGGTTGTCCACTGAGCATTTCCGCTAACTCTATCTGAAGTTCTCTGGGCATGGGATTTTGACATATTCCCCAAACCAAAAGGAATGAGTGGGAAACAATCAAGACAACAGATAGAAGCACTTGCATTTGAATGAGTTTCAAGCATGCTTGGGTGCTCGTGTGATCTGAGTGACTTGGATTTGTAATACAACTGTCGCGTGGTGCACCGCGACCTCCAGGCACCCCGGAGTTTCTGAAAAAAAATTTTCTGCGATTTTCACGAAACCACTTTTCTTCAACTTGAATTGGGCTAAAAATCCATCCCTGAAAATAAAAATTCTCTGAGTAGTGTGGAAATGCTGATCCTTACCCTGCCTGGGTTGTCCACTGAGCATTTCCGCGAACTCTATCTGAAGTTCTCTGGGCATGGGATTTTGACATATTCCCCAAACCAAAAGGAATGAGTGGGAAACAATCAAGACAACAGATAGAAGCACTTGCATTTGAATGAGTTTCAAGCATGCTTGGGTGCTCGTGTGATCTGAGTGACTCAGTTTTGGAATACAACTGTCGCGTGGTGCACCGCGACCTCCAGGCACCCCGGAGTTTCTGAAAAAAAATTTTCTGCGATTTTCACGAAACCACTTTTCTTCAACTTGAATTGGGCTAAAAATCCATCCCTGAAAAGAAAAATTCTCTGAGTAGTGTGGAAATGCTAGTCCTTACCCTGCCTGGGTTGTCCACTGAGCATTTCCGCGAACTCTATCTGAAGTTCTCTGGGCATGGGATATTGACATATTCCCCAAACCAAAAGGAATGAGTGGGAAACAATCAATACAACAGATAGAAGCACTTGCATTTGAATGAGTTTCAAGCATGCTTGGGTGCTCGTGTGATCTGAGTGACTTGGATTTGTAATACAACTGTCGCGTGGTGCACCGCGACCTCCAGGCACCCCGGAGTTTCTGAAAAAAAAATTTCTGCGATTTTCACGAAACCACTTTTCTTCAACTTGAATTGGGCTAAAAATCCATCCCTGAAAAAAAAAATTCTCTGAGTAGTGTGGAAATGCTGATCCTTACCCTGCCTGGGTTGTCCACTGAGCATTTCCGTGAACTCTATCTGAAGTTCTCTGGGCATGGGATTTTGACATATTCCCCAAACCAAAAGGAATGAGTGGGAAACAATCAAGACAACAGATAGAAGCACTTGCATTTGAATGAGTTTCAAGCATGCTTGGGTGCTCGTGTGATCTGAGTGACTCAGTTTTGGAATACAACTGTCGCGTGGTGCACCGCGACCTCCAGGCACCCCGGAGTTTCTGAAAAAAAATTTTCTGCGATTTTCACGAAACCACTTTTCTTCAACTTGAATTGGGCTAAAAATCCATCCCTGAAAATAAAAATTCTCTGAGTAGTGTGGAAATGCTGATCCTTACCCTGCCTGGGTTGTCCACTGAGCATTTCCGCGAACTCTATCTGAAGTTCTCTGGGCATGGGATTTTGACATATTCCCCAAACCAAAAGGAATGAGTGGGAAACAATCAAGACAACAGATAGAAGCACTTGCATTTGAATGAGTTTCAAGCATGCTTGGGTGCTCGTGTGATCTGAGTGACTCAGTTTTGGAATACAACTGTCGCGTGGTGCACCGCGACCTCCAGGCACCCCGGAGTTTCTGAAAAAAAATTTTCTGTGATTTTCACGAAACCACTTTTCTTCAACTTGAATTGGGCTAAAAATCCATCCCTGAAAAGAAAAATTCTCTGAGTAGTGTGGAAATGCTGATCCTTACCCTGCCTGGGTTGTCCACTGAGCATTTCCGCGAACTCTATCTGAAGTTCTCTGGGCATGGGATTTTGACATATTCCCCAAACCAAAAGGAATGAGTGGGAAACAATCAAGACAACAGATAGAACCACTTGTATTTGAATGAGTTTCAAGCATGCTTGGGTGCTCGTGTGATCTGAGTGACTTGGATTTGTAATACAACTGTCGCGTGGTGCACCGCGACCTCCAGGCACCCCGGAGTTTCTGAAAAAAAATTTTCTGCGATTTTCACGAAACCACATTTCTTCAACTTGAATTGGGCTAAAAATCCATCCCTGAAAATAAAAATTCTCTGAGTAGTGTGGAAATGCTGATCCTTACCCTGCCTGGGTTGTCCACTGAGCATTTCCGCGAACTCTATCTGAAGTTCTCTGGGCATGGGATTTTGACATATTCCCCAAACCAAAAGGAATGAGTGGGAAACAATCAAGACAACAGATAGAAGCACTTGCATTTGAATGAGTTTCAAGCATGCTTGGGTGCTCGTGTGATCTGAGTGACTTGGATTTGTAATACAACTGTCGCGTGGTGCACCGCGACCTCCAGGCACCCCGGAGTTTCTGAAAAAAAATTTTCTGCGATTTTCACGAAACCACTTTTCTTCAACTTGAATTGGGCTAAAAATCCATCCCTGAAAATAAAAATTCTCTGAGTAGTGTGGAAATGCTGATCCTTACCCTGCCTGGGTTGTCCACTGAGCATTTCCGCGAACTCTATCTGAAGTTCTCTGGGCATGGGATTTTGACATATTCCCCAAACCAAAAGGAATGAGTGGGAAACAATCAAGACAACAGATAGAAGCACTTGCATTTGAATGAGTTTCAAGCATGCTTGGGTGCTCGTGTGATCTGAGTGACTCAGTTTTGGAATACAACTGTCGCGTGGTGCACAGCGACCTCCAGGCACCCCAGAGTTTCTGAAAAAAAAATTTCTGCGATTTTCACGAAACCACTTTTCTTCAACTTGAATTGGGCTAAAAATCCATCCCTGAAAAGAAAAATTCTCTGAGTAGTGTGGAAATGCTAGTCCTTACCCTGCCTGGGTTGTCCACTGAGCATTTCCGCTAACTCTATCTGAAGTTCTCTGGGCATGGGATTTTGACATATTCCCCAAACCAAAAGGAATGAGTGGGAAACAATCAAGACAACAGATAGAAGCACTTGCATTTGAATGAGTTTCAAGCATGCTTGGGTGCTCGTGTGATCTGAGTGACTTGGATTTGTAATACAACTGTCGCGTGGTGCACCGCGACCTCCAGGCACCCCGGAGTTTCTGAAAAAAAATTTTCTGCGATTTTCACGAAACCACTTTTCTTCAACTTGAATTGGGCTAAAAATCCATCCCTGAAAATAAAAATTCTCTGAGTAGTGTGGAAATGCTGATCCTTACCCTGCCTGGGTTGTCCACTGAGCATTTCCGCGAACTCTATCTGAAGTTCTCTGGGCATGGGATTTTGACATATTCCCCAAACCAAAAGGAATGAGTGGGAAACAATCAAGACAACAGATAGAAGCACTTGCATTTGAATGAGTTTCAAGCATGCTTGGGTGCTCGTGTGATCTGAGTGACTCAGTTTTGGAATACAACTGTCGCGTGGTGCACCGCGACCTCCAGGCACCCCGGAGTTTCTGAAAAAAAATTTTCTGCGATTTTCACGAAACCACTTTTCTTCAACTTGAATTGGGCTAAAAATCCATCCCTGAAAAGAAAAATTCTCTGAGTAGTGTGGAAATGCTAGTCCTTACCCTGCCTGGGTTGTCCACTGAGCATTTCCGCGAACTCTATCTGAAGTTCTCTGGGCATGGGATATTGACATATTCCCCAAACCAAAAGGAATGAGTGGGAAACAATCAATACAACAGATAGAAGCACTTGCATTTGAATGAGTTTCAAGCATGCTTGGGTGCTCGTGTGATCTGAGTGACTTGGATTTGTAATACAACTGTCGCGTGGTGCACCGCGACCTCCAGGCACCCCGGAGTTTCTGAAAAAAAAATTTCTGCGATTTTCACGAAACCACTTTTCTTCAACTTGAATTGGGCTAAAAATCCATCCCTGAAAATAAAAATTCTCTGAGTAGTGTGGAAATGCTGATCCTTACCCTGCCTGGGTTGTCCACTGAGCATTTCCGCGAACTCTATCTGAAGTTCTCTGGGCATGGGATTTTGACATATTCCCCAAACCAAAAGGAATGAGTGGGAAACAATCAAGACAACAGATAGAAGCACTTGCATTTGAATGAGTTTCAAGCATGCTTGGATGCTCATGTGATCTGAGTGACTCAGTTTTGGAATACAACTGTCGCGTGGTGCACCGCGACCTCCAGGCACCCCGGAGTTTCTGAAAAAAAATTTTCTGCGATTTTCACGAAACCACTTTTCTTCAACTTGAATTGGGCTAAAAATCCATCCCTGAAAATAAAAATTCTCTGAGTAGTGTGGAAATGCTGATCCTTACCCTGCCTGGGTTGTCCACTGAGCATTTCCGCGAACTCTATCTGAAGTTCTCTGGGCATGGGATTTTGACATATTCCCCAAACCAAAAGGAATGAGTGGGAAACAATCAAGACAACAGATAGAAGCACTTGCATTTGAATGAGTTTCAAGCATGCTTGGGTGCTCGTGTGATCTGAGTGACTCAGTTTTGGAATACAACTGTCGCGTGGTGCACCGCGACCTCCAGGCACCATGGAGTTTCTGAAAAAAAATTTTCTGCGATTTTCACGAAACCACTTTTCTTCAACTTGAATTGGGCTAAAAATCCATCCCTGAAAATAAAAATTCTCTGAGTAGTGTGGAAATGCTGATCCTTACCCTGCCTGGGTTGTCCACTGAGCATTTCCGCGAACTCTATCTGAAGTTCTCTGGGCATGGGATTTTGACATATTCCCCAAACCAAAAGGAATGAGTGGGAAACAATCAAGACAACAGATAGAAGCACTTGCATTTGAATGAGTTTCAAGCATGCTTGGGTGCTCGTGTGATCTGAGTGACTTGGATTTGTAATACAACTGTCGCGTGGTGCACCGCGACCTCCAGGCACCCCGGTGTTTCTGAAAAAAAATTTTCTGCGATTTTCACGAAACCACTTTTCTTCAACTTGAATTGGGCTAAAAATCCATCCCTGAAAATAAAAATTCTCTGAGTAGTGTGGAAATGCTGATCCTTACCCTGCCTGGGTTGTCCACTGAGCATTTATGCGAACTCTATCTGAAGTTCTCTGGGCATGGGATTTTGACATATTCCCCAAACCAAAAGGAATGAGTGGGAAACAATCAAGACAACAGATAGAAGCACTTGCATTTGAATGAGTTTCAAGCATGTTTGGGTGCTCGTGTGATCTGAGTGACTCAGTTTTGGAATACAACCGTCGCGTGGTGCACCGCGACCTCCAGGCACCCCGGAGTTTCTGAAAAAAAATTTTCTGCGATTTTCACGAAACCACTTTTCTTCAACTTGAATTGGGCTAAAAATCCATCCCTGAAAAGAAAAATTCTCTGAGTAGTGTGGAAATGCTAGTCCTTACCCTGCCTGGGTTGTCCACTGAGCATTTCCGTGAACTCTATCTGAAGTTCTCTGGGCATGGGATTTTGACATATTCCCCAAACCAAAAGGAATGAGTGGGAAACAATCAATACAACAGATAGAAGCACTTGCATTTGAATGAGTTTCAAGCATGCTTGGGTGCTCGTGTGATCTGAGTGACTTGGATTTGTAATACAACTGTCGCGTGGTGCACCGCGACCTCCAGGCACCCCGGAGTTTCTGAAAAAAAACTTTCTGCGATTTTCACGAAACCACTTTTCTTCAACTTGAATTGGGCTAAAAATCCATCCCTGAAAATAAAAATTCTCTGAGTAGTGTGGAAATGCTGATCCTTACCCTACCTGGGTTGTCCACTGAGCATTTCCGTGAACTCTATCTGAAGTTCTCTGGGCATGGGATTTTGACATATTCCCCAAACCAAAAGGAATGAGTGGGAAACAATCAAGACAACAGATAGAAGCACTTGTATTTGAATGAGTTTCAAGCATGCTTGGGTGCTCGTGTGATCTGAGTGACTTGGATTTGTAATACAACTGTCGCGTGGTGCACCGCGACCTCCAGGCACCCCGGAGTTTCTGAAAAAAAATTTTCTGCGATGTTCACGAAACCACTTTTCTTCAACTTGAATTGGGCTAAAAATCCATCCCTGAAAATAAAAATTCTCTGAGTAGTGTGGAAATGCTGATCCTTACCCTGCCTGGGTTGTCCACTGAGCATTTCCGCGAACTCTATCTGAAGTTCTCTGGGCATGGGATTTTGACATATTCCCCAAACCAAAAGGAATGAGTGGGAAACAATCAAGACAACAGATAGAAGCACTTGCATTTGAATGAGTTTCAAGCATGCTTGGGTGCTCGTGTGATCTGAGTGACTTGGATTTGTAATACAACTGTCGCGTGGTGCACCGCGACCTCCAGGCACCCCGGAGTTTCTGAAAAAAAATTTTCTGCGATTTTCACGAAACCACTTTTCTTCAACTTGAATTGGGCTAAAAATCCATCCCTGAAAATAAAAATTCTCTGAGTAGTGTGGAAATGCTGATCCTTACCCTGCCTGGGTTGTCCACTGAGCATTTCCGCGAACTCTATCTGAAGTTCTCTGGGCATGGGATTTTGACATATTCCCCAAACCAAAAGGAATGAGTGGGAAACAATCAAGACAACAGATAGAAGCACTTGCATTTGAATGAGTTTCAAGCATGCTTGGATGCTCATGTGATCTGAGTGACTCAGTTTTGGAATACAACTGTCGCGTGGTGCACCGCGACCTCCAGGCACCCCGGAGTTTCTGAAAAAAAATTTTCTGCGATTTTCACGAAACCACTTTTCTTCAACTTGAATTGGGCTAAAAATCCATCCCTGAAAATAAAAATTCTCTGAGTAGTGTGGAAATGCTGATCCTTACCCTGCCTGGGTTGTCCACTGAGCATTTCCGCGAACTCTATCTGAAGTTCTCTGGGCATGGGATTTTGACATATTCCCCAAACCAAAAGGAATGAGTGGGAAACAATCAAGACAACAGATAGAAGCACTTGCATTTGAATGAGTTTCAAGCATGCTTGGGTGCTCGTGTGATCTGAGTGACTCAGTTTTGGAATACAACTGTCGCGTGGTGCACCGCGACCTCCAGGCACCATGGAGTTTCTGAAAAAAAATTTTCTGCGATTTTCACGAAACCACTTTTCTTCAACTTGAATTGGGCTAAAAATCCATCCCTGAAAATAAAAATTCTCTGAGTAGTGTGGAAATGCTGATCCTTACCCTGCCTGGGTTGTCCACTGAGCATTTCCGCGAACTCTATCTGAAGTTCTCTGGGCATGGGATTTTGACATATTCCCCAAACCAAAAGGAATGAGTGGGAAACAATCAAGACAACAGATAGAAGCACTTGCATTTGAATGAGTTTCAAGCATGCTTGGGTGCTCGTGTGATCTGAGTGACTTGGATTTGTAATACAACTGTCGCGTGGTGCACCGCGACCTCCAGGCACCCCGGAGTTTCTGAAAAAAAATTTTCTGCGATTTTCACGAAACCACTTTTCTTCAACTTGAATTGGGCTAAAAATCCATCCCTGAAAATAAAAATTCTCTGAGTAGTGTGGAAATGCTGATCCTTACCCTGCCTGGGTTGTCCACTGAGCATTTCCGCGAACTCTATCTGAAGTTCTCTGGGCATGGGATTTTGACATATTCCCCAAACCAAAAGGAATGAGTGGGAAACAATCAAGACAACAGATAGAAGCACTTGCATTTGAATGAGTTTCAAGCATGTTTGGGTGCTCGTGTGATCTGAGTGACTCAGTTTTGGAATACAACCGTCGCGTGGTGCACCGCGACCTCCAGGCACCCCGGAGTTTCTGAAAAAAAATTTTCTGCGATTTTCACGAAACCACTTTTCTTCAACTTGAATTGGGCTAAAAATCCATCCCTGAAAAGAAAAATTATCTGAGTAGTGTGGAAATGCTAGTCCTTACCCTGCCTGGGTTGTCCACTGAGCATTTCCGCGAACTCTATCTGAAGTTCTCTGGGCATGGGATTTTGACATATTCCCCAAACCAAAAGGAATAAGTGGGAAACAATCAAGACAACAGATAGAACCACTTGTATTTGAATGAGTTTCAAGCATGCTTGGGTGCTCGTGTGATCTGAGTGACTTGGATTTGTAATACAACTGTCGCGTGGTGCACCGCGACCTCCAGGCACCCCGGAGTTTCTGAAAAAAAATTTTCTGCGATGTTCACGAAACCACTTTTCTTCAACTTGAATTGGGCTAAAAATCCATCCCTGAAAATAAAAATTCTCTGAGTAGTGTGGAAATGCTGATCCTTACCCTGCCTGGGTTGTCCACTGAGCATTTCCGCGAACTCTATCTGAAGTTCTCTGGGCATGGGATTTTGACATATTCCCCAAACCAAAAGGAATGAGTGGGAAACAATCAAGACAACAGATAGAAGCACTTGCATTTGAATGAGTTTCAAGCATGCTTGGGTGCTCGTGTGATCTGAGTGACTTGGATTTGTAATACAACTGTCGCGTGGTGCACCGCGACCTCCAGGCACCCCGGAGTTTCTGAAAAAAAATTTTCTGCGATTTTCACGAAACCACTTTTCTTCAACTTGAATTGGGCTAAAAATCCATCCCTGAAAATAAAAATTCTCTGAGTAGTGTGGAAATGCTGATCCTTACCCTGCCTGGGTTGTCCACTGAGCATTTCCGCGAACTCTATCTGAAGTTCTCTGGGCATGGGATTTTGACATATTCCCCAAACCAAAAGGAATGAGTGGGAAACAATCAAGACAACAGATAGAAGCACTTGCATTTGAATGAGTTTCAAGCATGCTTGGATGCTCATGTGATCTGAGTGACTCAGTTTTGGAATACAACTGTCGCGTGGTGCACCGCGACCTCCAGGCACCCCGGAGTTTCTGAAAAAAAATTTTCTGCGATTTTCACGAAACCACTTTTCTTCAACTTGAATTGGGCTAAAAATCCATCCCTGAAAATAAAAATTCTCTGAGTAGTGTGGAAATGCTGATCCTTACCCTGCCTGGGTTGTCCACTGAGCATTTCCGCGAACTCTATCTGAAGTTCTCTGGGCATGGGATTTTGACATATTCCCCAAACCAAAAGGAATGAGTGGGAAACAATCAAGACAACAGATAGAAGCACTTGCATTTGAATGAGTTTCAAGCATGCTTGGGTGCTCGTGTGATCTGAGTGACTCAGTTTTGGAATACAACTGTCGCGTGGTGCACCGCGACCTCCAGGCACCATGGAGTTTCTGAAAAAAAATTTTCTGCGATTTTCACGAAACCACTTTTCTTCAACTTGAATTGGGCTAAAAATCCATCCCTGAAAATAAAAATTCTCTGAGTAGTGTGGAAATGCTGATCCTTACCCTGCCTGGGTTGTCCACTGAGCATTTCCGCGAACTCTATCTGAAGTTCTCTGGGCATGGGATTTTGACATATTCCCCAAACCAAAAGGAATGAGTGGGAAACAATCAAGACAACAGATAGAAGCACTTGCATTTGAATGAGTTTCAAGCATGCTTGGGTGCTCGTGTGATCTGAGTGACTTGGATTTGTAATACAACTGTCGCGTGGTGCACCGCGACCTCCAGGCACCCCGGAGTTTCTGAAAAAAAATTTTCTGCGATTTTCACGAAACCACTTTTCTTCAATTTGAATTGGGCTAAAAATCCATCCCTGAAAATAAAAATTCTCTGAGTAGTGTGGAAATGCTGATCCTTACCCTGCCTGGGTTGTCCACTGAGCATTTCCGCGAACTCTATCTGAAGTTCTCTGGGCATGGGATTTTGACATATTCCCCAAACCAAAAGGAATGAGTGGGAAACAATCAAGACAACAGATAGAAGCACTTGCATTTGAATGAGTTTCAAGCATGTTTGGGTGCTCGTGTGATCTGAGTGACTCAGTTTTGGAATACAACCGTCGCGTGGTGCACCGCGACCTCCAGGCACCCCGGAGTTTCTGAAAAAAAATTTTCTGCGATTTTCACGAAACCACTTTTCTTCAACTTGAATTGGGCTAAAAATCCATCCCTGAAAAGAAAAATTCTCTGAGTAGTGTGGAAATGCTAGTCCTTACCCTGCCTGGGTTGTCCACTGAGCATTTCCGTGAACTCTATCTGAAGTTCTCTGGGCATGGGATTTTGACATATTCCCCAAACCAAAAGGAATGAGTGGGAAACAATCAATACAACAGATAGAAGCACTTGCATTTGAATGAGTTTCAAGCATGCTTGGGTGCTCGTGTGATCTGAGTGACTTGGATTTGTAATACAACTGTCGCGTGGTGCACCGCGACCTCCAGGCACCCCGGAGTTTCTGAAAAAAAAATTTCTGCGATTTTCACGAAACCACTTTTCTTCAACTTGAATTGGGCTAAAAATCCATCCCTGAAAATAAAAATTCTCTGAGTAGTGTGGAAATGCTGATCCTTACCCTACCTGGGTTGTCCACTGAGCATTTCCGTGAACTCTATCTGAAGTTCTCTGGGCATGGGATTTTGACATATTCCCCAAACCAAAAGGAATGAGTGGGAAACAATCAAGACAACAGATAGAAGCACTTGCATTTGAATGAGTTTCAAGCATGCTTGGGTGCTCGTGTGATCTGAGTGACTTGGATTTGTAATACAACTGTCGCGTGGTGCACCGCGACCTCCAGGCACCCCGGAGTTTCTGAAAAAAAATTTTCTGCGATTTTCACGAAACCACTTTTCTTCAACTTGAATTGGGCTAAAAATCCATCCCTGAAAATAAAAATTCTCTGAGTAGTGTGGAAATGCTGATCCTTACCCTGCCTGGGTTATCCACTGAGCATTTCCGCGAACTCCAGCTGAAGTTCTCTGGGCATGGGATTTTGACATATTCCCCAAACCAAAAGGAATGAGTGGGAAACAATCAAGACAACAGATAGAAGCACTTGCATTTGAATGAGTTTCAAGCATGCTTGGGTGCTCGTGTGATCTGAGTGACTTGGATTTGTAATACAACTGTCGCGTGGTGCACCGCGACCTCCAGGCACCCCGGAGTTTCTGAAAAAAAATTTTCTGCGATTTTCACGAAACCACTTTTCTTCAACTTGAATTGGGCTAAAAATCCATCCCTGAAAATAAAAATTCTCTGAGTAGTGTGGAAATGCTGATCCTTACCCTGCCTGGGTTGTCCACTGAGCATTTCCGCGAACTCTATCTGAAGTTCTCTGGGCATGGGATTTTGACATATTCCCCAAACCAAAAGGAATGAGTGGGAAACAATCAAGACAACAGATAGAAGCACTTGCATTTGAATGAGTTTCAAGCATGCTTGGGTGCTCGTGTGATCTGAGTGACTCAGTTTTGGAATACAACCGTCGCGTGGTGCACCGCGACCTCCAGGCACCCCGGAGTTTCTGAAAAAAAATTTTCTGCGATTTTCACGAAACCACTTTTCTTCAACTTGAATTGGGCTAAAAATCCATCCCTGAAAAGAAAAATTCTCTGAGTAGTGTGGAAATGCTAGTCCTTACCGTGCCTGGGTTGTCCACTGAGCATTTCCGCGAACTCTATCTGAAGTTCTCTGGGCATGGGATTTTGACATATTCCCCAAACCAAAAGGAATGAGTGGGAAACAATCAATACAACAGATAGAAGCACTTGCATTTGAATGAGTTTCAAGCATGCTTGGGTGCTCGTGTGATCTGAGTGACTTGGATTTGTAATACAACTGTCGCGTGGTGCACCGCGACCTCCAGGCACCCCGGAGTTTCTGAAAAAAAAATTTCTGCGATTTTCACGAAACCACTTTTCTTCAACTTGAATTGGGCTAAAAATCCATCCCTGAAAATAAAAATTCTCTGAGTAGTGTGGAAATGCTGATCCTTACCCTGCCTGGGTTGTCCACTGAGCATTTCCGTGAACTCTATCTGAAGTTCTCTGGGCATGGGATTTTGACATATTCCCCAAACCAAAAGGAATGAGTGGGAAACAATCAAGACAACAGATAGAAGCACTTGCATTTGAATGAGTTTCAAGCATGCTTGGGTGCTCGTGTGATCTGAGTGACTCAGTTTTGGAATACAACTGTCGCGTGGTGCACCGCGACCTCCAGGCACCCCGGAGTTTCTGAAAAAAAATTTTCTGCGATTTTCACGAAACCACTTTTCTTCAACTTGAATTGGGCTAAAAATCCATCCCTGAAAATAAAAATTATCTGAGTAGTGTGGAAATGCTGATCCTTACCCTGCCTGGGTTGTCCACTGAGCATTTCCGCGAACTCTATCTGAAGTTCTCTGGGCATGGGATTTTGACATATTCCCCAAACCAAAAGGAATGAGTGGGAAACAATCAAGACAACAGATAGAAGCACTTGCATTTGAATGAGTTTCAAGCATGCTTGGGTGCTCGTGTGATCTGAGTGACTCAGTTTTGGAATACAACTGTCGCGTGGTGCACCGCGACCTCCAGGCACCCCGGAGTTTCTGAAAAAAAAATTTCTGCGATTTTCACGAAACCACTTTTCTTCAACTTGAATTGGGCTAAAAATCCATCCCTGAAAATAAAAATTCTCTGAGTAGTGTGGAAATGCTGATCCTTACCCTGCCTGGGTTGTCCACTAAGCATTTCCGCGAACTCTATCTGAAGTTCTCTGGGCATGGGATTTTGACATATTCCCCAAACCAAAAGGAATGAGTGGGAAACAATCAAGACAACAGATAGAAGCACTTGCATTTGAATGAGTTTCAAGCATGCTTGGGTGCTCGTGTGATCTGAGTGACTTGGATTTGTAATACAACTGTCGCGTGGTGCACCGCGACCTCCAGGCACCCCGGAGTTTCTGAAAAAAAATTTTCTGCGATTTTCACGAAACCACTTTTCTTCAACTTGAATTGGGCTAAAAATCCATCCCTGAAAATAAAAATTCTCTGAGTAGTGTGGAAATGCTGATCCTTACCCTGCCTGGGTTGTCCACTGAGCATTTCCGCGAACTCTATCTGAAGTTCTCTGGGCATGGGATTTTGACATATTCCCCAAACCAAAAGGAATGAGTGGGAAACAATCAAGACAACAGATAGAAGCACTTGCATTTGAATGAGTTTCAAGCATGCTTGGGTGCTCGTGTGATCTGAGTGACTCAGTTTTGGAATACAACTGTCGCGTGGTGCACAGCGACCTCCAGGCACCCCAGAGTTTCTGAAAAAAAAATTTCTGCGATTTTCACGAAACCACTTTTCTTCAACTTGAATTGGGCTAAAAATCCATCCCTGAAAAGAAAAATTCTCTGAGTAGTGTGGAAATGCTAGTCCTTACCCTGCCTGGGTTGTCCACTGAGCATTTCCGCTAACTCTATCTGAAGTTCTCTGGGCATGGGATTTTGACATATTCCCCAAACCAAAAGGAATGAGTGGGAAACAATCAAGACAACAGATAGAAGCACTTGCATTTGAATGAGTTTCAAGCATGCTTGGGTGCTCGTGTGATCTGAGTGACTTGGATTTGTAATACAACTGTCGCGTGGTGCACCGCGACCTCCAGGCACCCCGGAGTTTCTGAAAAAAAATTTTCTGCGATTTTCACGAAACCACTTTTCTTCAACTTGAATTGGGCTAAAAATCCATCCCTGAAAATAAAAATTCTCTGAGTAGTGTGGAAATGCTGATCCTTACCCTGCCTGGGTTGTCCACTGAGCATTTCCGCGAACTCTATCTGAAGTTCTCTGGGCATGGGATTTTGACATATTCCCCAAACCAAAAGGAATGAGTGGGAAACAATCAAGACAACAGATAGAAGCACTTGCATTTGAATGAGTTTCAAGCATGCTTGGGTGCTCGTGTGATCTGAGTGACTCAGTTTTGGAATACAACTGTCGCGTGGTGCACCGCGACCTCCAGGCACCCCGGAGTTTCTGAAAAAAAATTTTCTGCGATTTTCACGAAACCACTTTTCTTCAACTTGAATTGGGCTAAAAATCCATCCCTGAAAAGAAAAATTCTCTGAGTAGTGTGGAAATGCTAGTCCTTACCCTGCCTGGGTTGTCCACTGAGCATTTCCGCGAACTCTATCTGAAGTTCTCTGGGCATGGGATATTGACATATTCCCCAAACCAAAAGGAATGAGTGGGAAACAATCAATACAACAGATAGAAGCACTTGCATTTGAATGAGTTTCAAGCATGCTTGGGTGCTCGTGTGATCTGAGTGACTTGGATTTGTAATACAACTGTCGCGTGGTGCACCGCGACCTCCAGGCACCCCGGAGTTTCTGAAAAAAAAATTTCTGCGATTTTCACGAAACCACTTTTCTTCAACTTGAATTGGGCTAAAAATCCATCCCTGAAAAAAAAAATTCTCTGAGTAGTGTGGAAATGCTGATCCTTACCCTGCCTGGGTTGTCCACTGAGCATTTCCGTGAACTCTATCTGAAGTTCTCTGGGCATGGGATTTTGACATATTCCCCAAACCAAAAGGAATGAGTGGGAAACAATCAAGACAACAGATAGAAGCACTTGCATTTGAATGAGTTTCAAGCATGCTTGGGTGCTCGTGTGATCTGAGTGACTCAGTTTTGGAATACAACTGTCGCGTGGTGCACCGCGACCTCCAGGCACCCCGGAGTTTCTGAAAAAAAATTTTCTGCGATTTTCACGAAACCACTTTTCTTCAACTTGAATTGGGCTAAAAATCCATCCCTGAAAATAAAAATTCTCTGAGTAGTGTGGAAATGCTGATCCTTACCCTGCCTGGGTTGTCCACTGAGCATTTCCGCGAACTCTATCTGAAGTTCTCTGGGCATGGGATTTTGACATATTCCCCAAACCAAAAGGAATGAGTGGGAAACAATCAAGACAACAGATAGAAGCACTTGCATTTGAATGAGTTTCAAGCATGCTTGGGTGCTCGTGTGATCTGAGTGACTCAGTTTTGGAATACAACTGTCGCGTGGTGCACCGCGACCTCCAGGCACCCCGGAGTTTCTGAAAAAAAATTTTCTGTGATTTTCACGAAACCACTTTTCTTCAACTTGAATTGGGCTAAAAATCCATCCCTGAAAAGAAAAATTCTCTGAGTAGTGTGGAAATGCTGATCCTTACCCTGCCTGGGTTGTCCACTGAGCATTTCCGCGAACTCTATCTGAAGTTCTCTGGGCATGGGATTTTGACATATTCCCCAAACCAAAAGGAATGAGTGGGAAACAATCAAGACAACAGATAGAACCACTTGTATTTGAATGAGTTTCAAGCATGCTTGGGTGCTCGTGTGATCTGAGTGACTTGGATTTGTAATACAACTGTCGCGTGGTGCACCGCGACCTCCAGGCACCCCGGAGTTTCTGAAAAAAAATTTTCTGCGATTTTCACGAAACCACATTTCTTCAACTTGAATTGGGCTAAAAATCCATCCCTGAAAATAAAAATTCTCTGAGTAGTGTGGAAATGCTGATCCTTACCCTGCCTGGGTTGTCCACTGAGCATTTCCGCGAACTCTATCTGAAGTTCTCTGGGCATGGGATTTTGACATATTCCCCAAACCAAAAGGAATGAGTGGGAAACAATCAAGACAACAGATAGAAGCACTTGCATTTGAATGAGTTTCAAGCATGCTTGGGTGCTCGTGTGATCTGAGTGACTTGGATTTGTAATACAACTGTCGCGTGGTGCACCGCGACCTCCAGGCACCCCGGAGTTTCTGAAAAAAAATTTTCTGCGATTTTCACGAAACCACTTTTCTTCAACTTGAATTGGGCTAAAAATCCATCCCTGAAAATAAAAATTCTCTGAGTAGTGTGGAAATGCTGATCCTTACCCTGCCTGGGTTGTCCACTGAGCATTTCCGCGAACTCTATCTGAAGTTCTCTGGGCATGGGATTTTGACATATTCCCCAAACCAAAAGGAATGAGTGGGAAACAATCAAGACAACAGATAGAAGCACTTGCATTTGAATGAGTTTCAAGCATGCTTGGGTGCTCGTGTGATCTGAGTGACTCAGTTTTGGAATACAACTGTCGCGTGGTGCACAGCGACCTCCAGGCACCCCAGAGTTTCTGAAAAAAAAATTTCTGCGATTTTCACGAAACCACTTTTCTTCAACTTGAATTGGGCTAAAAATCCATCCCTGAAAATAAAAATTCTCTGAGTAGTGTGGAAATGCTGATCCTTACCCTGCCTGGGTTATCCACTGAGCATTTCCGCGAACTCCAGCTGAAGTTCTCTGGGCATGGGATTTTGACATATTCCCCAAACCAAAAGGAATGAGTGGGAAACAATCAAGACAACAGATAGAAGCACTTGCATTTGAATGAGTTTCAAGCATGCTTGGGTGCTCGTGTGATCTGAGTGACTTGGATTTGTAATACAACTGTCGCGTGGTGCACCGCGACCTCCAGGCACCCCGGAGTTTCTGAAAAAAAATTTTCTGCGATTTTCACGAAACCACTTTTCTTCAACTTGAATTGGGCTAAAAATCCATCCCTGAAAATAAAAATTCTCTGAGTAGTGTGGAAATGCTGATCCTTACCCTGCCTGGGTTGTCCACTGAGCATTTCCGCGAACTCTATCTGAAGTTCTCTGGGCATGGGATTTTGACATATTCCCCAAACCAAAAGGAATGAGTGGGAAACAATCAAGACAACAGATAGAAGCACTTGCATTTGAATGAGTTTCAAGCATGCTTGGGTGCTCGTGTGATCTGAGTGACTCAGTTTTGGAATACAACCGTCGCGTGGTGCACCGCGACCTCCAGGCACCCCGGAGTTTCTGAAAAAAAATTTTCTGCGATTTTCACGAAACCACTTTTCTTCAACTTGAATTGGGCTAAAAATCCATCCCTGAAAAGAAAAATTCTCTGAGTAGTGTGGAAATGCTAGTCCTTACCCTGCCTGGGTTGTCCACTGAGCATTTCCGCGAACTCTATCTGAAGTTCTCTGGGCATGGGATTTTGACATATTCCCCAAACCAAAAGGAATGAGTGGGAAACAATCAATACAACAGATAGAAGCACTTGCATTTGAATGAGTTTCAAGCATGCTTGGGTGCTCGTGTGATCTGAGTGACTTGGATTTGTAATACAACTGTCGCGTGGTGCACCGCGACCTCCAGGCACCCCGGAGTTTCTGAAAAAAAAATTTCTGCGATTTTCACGAAACCACTTTTCTTCAACTTGAATTGGGCTAAAAATCCATCCCTGAAAATAAAAATTCTCTGAGTAGTGTGGAAATGCTGATCCTTACCCTGCCTGGGTTGTCCACTGAGCATTTCCGTGAACTCTATCTGAAGTTCTCTGGGCATGGGATTTTGACATATTCCCCAAACCAAAAGGAATGAGTGGGAAACAATCAAGACAACAGATAGAAGCACTTGCATTTGAATGAGTTTCAAGCATGCTTGGGTGCTCGTGTGATCTGAGTGACTCAGTTTTGGAATACAACTGTCGCGTGGTGCACCGCGACCTCCAGGCACCCCGGAGTTTCTGAAAAAAAATTTTCTGCGATTTTCACGAAACCACTTTTCTTCAACTTGAATTGGGCTAAAAATCCATCCCTGAAAATAAAAATTATCTGAGTAGTGTGGAAATGCTGATCCTTACCCTGCCTGGGTTGTCCACTGAGCATTTCCGCGAACTCTATCTGAAGTTCTCTGGGCATGGGATTTTGACATATTCCCCAAACCAAAAGGAATGAGTGGGAAACAATCAAGACAACAGATAGAAGCACTTGCATTTGAATGAGTTTCAAGCATGCTTGGGTGCTCGTGTGATCTGAGTGACTCAGTTTTGGAATACAACTGTCGCGTGGTGCACCGCGACCTCCAGGCACCCCGGAGTTTCTGAAAAAAAAATTTCTGCGATTTTCACGAAACCACTTTTCTTCAACTTGAATTGGGCTAAAAATCCATCCCTGAAAATAAAAATTCTCTGAGTAGTGTGGAAATGCTGATCCTTACCCTGCCTGGGTTGTCCACTAAGCATTTCCGCGAACTCTATCTGAAGTTCTCTGGGCATGGGATTTTGACATATTCCCCAAACCAAAAGGAATGAGTGGGAAACAATCAAGACAACAGATAGAAGCACTTGCATTTGAATGAGTTTCAAGCATGCTTGGGTGCTCGTGTGATCTGAGTGACTTGGATTTGTAATACAACTGTCGCGTGGTGCACCGCGACCTCCAGGCACCCCGGAGTTTCTGAAAAAAAATTTTCTGCGATTTTCACGAAACCACTTTTCTTCAACTTGAATTGGGCTAAAAATCCATCCCTGAAAATAAAAATTCTCTGAGTAGTGTGGAAATGCTGATCCTTACCCTGCCTGGGTTGTCCACTGAGCATTTCCGCGAACTCTATCTGAAGTTCTCTGGGCATGGGATTTTGACATATTCCCCAAACCAAAAGGAATGAGTGGGAAACAATCAAGACAACAGATAGAAGCACTTGCATTTGAATGAGTTTCAAGCATGCTTGGGTGCTCGTGTGATCTGAGTGACTCAGTTTTGGAATACAACTGTCGCGTGGTGCACAGCGACCTCCAGGCACCCCAGAGTTTCTGAAAAAAAAATTTCTGCGATTTTCACGAAACCACTTTTCTTCAACTTGAATTGGGCTAAAAATCCATCCCTGAAAAGAAAAATTCTCTGAGTAGTGTGGAAATGCTAGTCCTTACCCTGCCTGGGTTGTCCACTGAGCATTTCCGCTAACTCTATCTGAAGTTCTCTGGGCATGGGATTTTGACATATTCCCCAAACCAAAAGGAATGAGTGGGAAACAATCAAGACAACAGATAGAAGCACTTGCATTTGAATGAGTTTCAAGCATGCTTGGGTGCTCGTGTGATCTGAGTGACTTGGATTTGTAATACAACTGTCGCGTGGTGCACCGCGACCTCCAGGCACCCCGGAGTTTCTGAAAAAAAATTTTCTGCGATTTTCACGAAACCACTTTTCTTCAACTTGAATTGGGCTAAAAATCCATCCCTGAAAATAAAAATTCTCTGAGTAGTGTGGAAATGCTGATCCTTACCCTGCCTGGGTTGTCCACTGAGCATTTCCGCGAACTCTATCTGAAGTTCTCTGGGCATGGGATTTTGACATATTCCCCAAACCAAAAGGAATGAGTGGGAAACAATCAAGACAACAGATAGAAGCACTTGCATTTGAATGAGTTTCAAGCATGCTTGGGTGCTCGTGTGATCTGAGTGACTCAGTTTTGGAATACAACTGTCGCGTGGTGCACCGCGACCTCCAGGCACCCCGGAGTTTCTGAAAAAAAATTTTCTGCGATTTTCACGAAACCACTTTTCTTCAACTTGAATTGGGCTAAAAATCCATCCCTGAAAAGAAAAATTCTCTGAGTAGTGTGGAAATGCTAGTCCTTACCCTGCCTGGGTTGTCCACTGAGCATTTCCGCGAACTCTATCTGAAGTTCTCTGGGCATGGGATATTGACATATTCCCCAAACCAAAAGGAATGAGTGGGAAACAATCAATACAACAGATAGAAGCACTTGCATTTGAATGAGTTTCAAGCATGCTTGGGTGCTCGTGTGATCTGAGTGACTTGGATTTGTAATACAACTGTCGCGTGGTGCACCGCGACCTCCAGGCACCCCGGAGTTTCTGAAAAAAAAATTTCTGCGATTTTCACGAAACCACTTTTCTTCAACTTGAATTGGGCTAAAAATCCATCCCTGAAAAAAAAAATTCTCTGAGTAGTGTGGAAATGCTGATCCTTACCCTGCCTGGGTTGTCCACTGAGCATTTCCGTGAACTCTATCTGAAGTTCTCTGGGCATGGGATTTTGACATATTCCCCAAACCAAAAGGAATGAGTGGGAAACAATCAAGACAACAGATAGAAGCACTTGCATTTGAATGAGTTTCAAGCATGCTTGGGTGCTCGTGTGATCTGAGTGACTCAGTTTTGGAATACAACTGTCGCGTGGTGCACCGCGACCTCCAGGCACCCCGGAGTTTCTGAAAAAAAATTTTCTGCGATTTTCACGAAACCACTTTTCTTCAACTTGAATTGGGCTAAAAATCCATCCCTGAAAATAAAAATTCTCTGAGTAGTGTGGAAATGCTGATCCTTACCCTGCCTGGGTTGTCCACTGAGCATTTCCGCGAACTCTATCTGAAGTTCTCTGGGCATGGGATTTTGACATATTCCCCAAACCAAAAGGAATGAGTGGGAAACAATCAAGACAACAGATAGAAGCACTTGCATTTGAATGAGTTTCAAGCATGCTTGGGTGCTCGTGTGATCTGAGTGACTCAGTTTTGGAATACAACTGTCGCGTGGTGCACCGCGACCTCCAGGCACCCCGGAGTTTCTGAAAAAAATTTTCTGCGATTTTCACGAAACCACTTTTCTTCAACTTGAATTGGGCTAAAAATCCATCCCTGAAAAGAAAAATTCTCTGAGTAGTGTGGAAATGCTGATCCTTACCCTGCCTGGGTTGTCCACTGAGCATTTCCGCGAACTCTATCTGAAGTTCTCTGGGCATGGGATTTTGACATATTCCCCAAACCAAAAGGAATGAGTGGGAAACAATCAAGACAACAGATAGAAGCACTTGCATTTGAATGAGTTTCAAGCATGCTTGGGTGCTTGTGTGATCTGAGTGACTCAGTTTTGGAATACAACTGTTGCGTGGTGCACCGCGACCTCCAGGCACCCCGGAGTTTCTGAAAAAAAATTTTCTGCGATTTTCACGAAACCACTTTTCTTCAACTTGAATTGGGCTAAAAATCCATCCCTGAAAATAAAAATTCTCTGAGTAGTGTGGAAATGCTGATCCTTACCCTGCCTGGGTTGTCCACTGAGCATTTCCGCGAACTCTATCTGAAGTTCTCTGGGCATGGGATTTTGACATATTCCCCAAACCAAAAGGAATGAGTGGGAAACAATCAAGACAACAGATAGAAGCACTTGCATTTGAATGAGTTTCAAGCATGCTTGGGTGCTCGTGTGATCTGAGTGACTTGGATTTGTAATACAACTGTCGCGTGGTGCACCGCGACCTCCAGGCACCCCGGAGTTTCTGAAAAAAAATTTTCTGCGATTTTCACGAAACCACTTTTCTTCAACTTGAATTGGGCTAAAAATCCATCCCTGAAAATAAAAATTCTCTGAGTAGTGTGGAAATGCTGATCCTTACCCTGCCTGGGTTGTCCACTGAGCATTTCCGCGAACTCTATCTGAAGTTCTCTGGGCATGGGATTTTGACATATTCCCCAAACCAAAAGGAATGAGTGGGAAACAATCAAGACAACAGATAGAACCACTTGTATTTGAATGAGTTTCAAGCATGCTTGGGTGCTCGTGTGATCTGAGTGACTTGGATTTGGAATACAACTGTCGCGTGGTGCACCGCGACCTCCAGGCACCCCGGAGTTTCTGAAAAAAAATTTTCTGCGATTTTCACGAAACCACTTTTCTTCAACTTGAATTGGGCTAAAAATCCATCCCTGAAAATAAAAATTCTCTGAGTAGTGTGGAAATGCTGATCCTTACCCTGCCTGGGTTGTCCACTGAGCATTTCCGCGAACTCTATCTGAAGTTCTCTGGGCATGGGATTTTGACATATTCCCCAAACCAAAAGGAATGAGTGGGAAACAATCAAGACAACAGATAGAAGCACTTGCATTTGAATGAGTTTCAAGCATGCTTGGGTGCTCGTGTGATCTGAGTGACTCAGTTTTGGAATACAACTGTCGCGTGGTGCACCGCGACCTCCAGGCACCCCGGAGTTTCTGAAAAAAAATTTTCTGCGATTTTCACGAAACCACTTTTCTTCAACTTGAATTGGGCTAAAAATCCATCCCTGAAAATAAAAATTCTCTGAGTAGTGTGGAAATGCTGATCCTTACCCTGCCTGGGTTGTCCACTGAGCATTTCCGCGAACTCTATCTGAAGTTCTCTGGGCATGGGATTTTGACATATTCCCCAAACCAAAAGGAATGAGTGGGAAACAATCAAGACAACAGATAGAACTACTTGTATTTGAATGAGTTTCAAGCATGCTTGGGTGCTCGTGTGATCTGAGTGACTTGGATTTGTAATACAACTGTCGCGTGGTGCACCGCGACCTCCAGGCACCCCGGAGTTTCTGAAAAAAAATTTTCTGCGATTTTCACGAAACCACTTTTCTTCAACTTGAATTGGGCTAAAAATCCATCCCTGAAAATAAAAATTCTCTGAGTAGTGTGGAAATGCTGATCCTTACCCTGCCTGGGTTGTCCACTGAGCATTTCCGCGAACTCTATCTGAAGTTCTCTGGGCATGGGATTTTGACATATTCCCCAAACCAAAAGGAATGAGTGGGAAACAATCAATACAACAGATAGAAGCACTTGCATTTGAATGAGTTTCAAGCATGCTTGGGTGCTCGTGTGATCTGAGTGACTTGGATTTGTAATACAACTGTCGCGTGGTGCACCGCGACCTCCAGGCACCCCGGAGTTTCTGAAAAAAAAATTTCTGCGATTTTCACGAAACCACTTTTCTTCAACTTGAATTGGGCTAAAAATCCATCCCTGAAAATAAAAATTCTCTGAGTAGTGTGGAAATGCTGATCCTTACCCTGCCTGGGTTGTCCACTGAGCATTTCCGCGAACTCTATCTGAAGTTCTCTGGGCATGGGATTTTGACATATTCCCCAAACCAAAAGGAATGAGTGGGAAACAATCAAGACAACAGATAGAAGCACTTGCATTTGAATGAGTTTCAAGCATGCTTGGGTGCTCGTGTGATCTGAGTGACTCAGTTTTGGAATACAACTGTCGCGTGGTGCACCGCGACCTCCAGGCACCCCGGAGTTTCTGAAAAAAAATTTTCTGCGATTTTCACGAAACCACTTTTCTTCAACTTGAATTGGGCTAAAAATCCATCCCTGAAAATAAAAATTCTCTGAGTAGTGTGGAAATGCTGATCCTTACCCTGCCTGGGTTGTCCACTGAGCATTTCCGCGAACTCTATCTGAAGTTCTCTGGGCATGGGATTTTGACATATTCCCCAAACCAAAAGGAATGAGTGGGAAACAATCAAGACAACAGATAGAACCACTTGTATTTGAATGAGTTTCAAGCATGCTTGGGTGCTCGTGTGATTTGAGTGACTTGGATTTGTAATACAACTGTCGCGTGGTGCACCGCGACCTCCAGGCACCCCGGAGTTTCTGAAAAAAAATTTTCTGCGATTTTCACGAAACCACTTTTCTTCAACTTGAATTGGGCTAAAAATCCATCCCTGAAAATAAAAATTCTCTGAGTAGTGTGGAAATGCTGATCCTTACCCTGCCTGGGTTGTCCACTGAGCATTTCCGCGAACTCTATCTGAAGTTCTCTGGGCATGGGATTTTGACATATTCCCCAAACCAAAAGGAATGAGTGGGAAACAATCAATACAACAAATAGAAGCACTTGCATTTGAATGAGTTTCAAGCATGCTTGGGTGCTCGTGTGATCTGAGTGACTTGGATTTGTAATACAACTGTCGCGTGGTGCACCGCGACCTCCAGGCACCCCGGAGTTTCTGAAAAAAAAATTTCTGCGATTTTCACGAAACCACTTTTCTTCAACTTGAATTGGGCTAAAAATCCATCCCTGAAAATAAAAATTCTCTGAGTAGTGTGGAAATGCTGATCCTTACCCTGCCTGGGTTGTCCACTGAGCATTTCCGCGAACTCTATCTGAAGTTCTCTGGGCATGGGATTTTGACATATTCCCCAAACCAAAAGGAATGAGTGGGAAACAATCAATACAACAAATAGAAGCACTTGCATTTGAATGAGTTTCAAGCATGCTTGGGTGCTCGTGTGATCTGAGTGACTTGGATTTGTAATACAACTGTCGCGTGGTGCACCGCGACCTCCAGGCACCCCGGAGTTTCTGAAAAAAAAATTTCTGCGATTTTCACGAAACCACTTTTCTTCAACTTGAATTGGGCTAAAAATCCATCCCTGAAAATAAAAATTCTCTGAGTAGTGTGGAAATGCTGATCCTTACCCTGCCTGGGTTGTCCACTGAGCATTTCCGCGAACTCTATCTGAAGTTCTCTGGGCATGGGATTTTGACATATTCCCCAAACCAAAAGGAATGAGTGGGAAACAATCAAGACAACAGATAGAAGCACTTGCATTTGAATGAGTTTCAAGCATGCTTGGGTGCTCGTGTGATCTGAGTGACTCAGTTTTGGAATACAACTGTCGCGTGGTGCACCGCGACCTCCAGGCACCCCGGAGTTTCTGAAAAAAAATTTTCTGCGATTTTCACGAAACCACTTTTCTTCAACTTGAATTGGGCTAAAAATCCATCCCTGAAAATAAAAATTCTCTGAGTAGTGTGGAAATGCTGATCCTTACCCTGCCTGGGTTGTCCACTGAGCATTTCCGCGAACTCTATCTGAAGTTCTCTGGGCATGGGATTTTGACATATTCCCCAAACCAAAAGGAATGAGTGGGAAACAATCAAGACAACAGATAGAACCACTTGTATTTGAATGAGTTTCAAGCATGCTTGGGTGCTCGTGTGATTTGAGTGACTTGGATTTGTAATACAACTGTCGCGTGGTGCACCGCGACCTCCAGGCACCCCGGAGTTTCTGAAAAAAAATTTTCTGCGATTTTCACGAAACCACTTTTCTTCAACTTGAATTGGGCTAAAAATCCATCCCTGAAAATAAAAATTCTCTGAGTAGTGTGGAAATGCTGATCCTTACCCTGCCTGGGTTGTCCACTGAGCATTTCCGCGAACTCTATCTGAAGTTCTCTGGGCATGGGATTTTGACATATTCCCCAAACCAAAAGGAATGAGTGGGAAACAATCAATACAACAAATAGAAGCACTTGCATTTGAATGAGTTTCAAGCATGCTTGGGTGCTCGTGTGATCTGAGTGACTTGGATTTGTAATACAACTGTCGCGTGGTGCACCGCGACCTCCAGGCACCCCGGAGTTTCTGAAAAAAAAATTTCTGCGATTTTCACGAAACCACTTTTCTTCAACTTGAATTGGGCTAAAAATCCATCCCTGAAAATAAAAATTCTCTGAGTAGTGTGGAAATGCTGATCCTTACCCTGCCTGGGTTGTCCACTGAGCATTTCCGCGAACTCTATCTGAAGTTCTCTGGGCATGGGATTTTGACATATTCCCCAAACCAAAAGGAATGAGTGGGAAACAATCAAGACAACAGATAGAAGCACTTGCATTTGAATGAGTTTCAAGCATGCTTGGGTGCTCGTGTGATCTGAGTGACTCAGTTTTGGAATACAACTGTCGCGTGGTGCACCGCGACCTCCAGGCACCCCGGAGTTTCTGAAAAAAAATTTTCTGCGATTTTCACGAAACCACTTTTCTTCAACTTGAATTGGGCTAAAAATCCATCCCTGAAAATAAAAATTCTCTGAGTAGTGTGGAAATGCTGATCCTTACCCTGCCTGGGTTGTCCACTGAGCATTTCCGCGAACTCTATCTGAAGTTCTCTGGGCATGGGATTTTGACATATTCCCCAAACCAAAAGGAATGAGTGGGAAACAATCAAGACAACAGATAGAACCACTTGTATTTGAATGAGTTTCAAGCATGCTTGGGTGCTCGTGTGATTTGAGTGACTTGGATTTGTAATACAACTGTCGCGTGGTGCACCGCGACCTCCAGGCACCCCGGAGTTTCTGAAAAAAAATTTTCTGCGATTTTCACGAAACCACTTTTCTTCAACTTGAATTGGGCTAAAAATCCATCCCTGAAAATAAAAATTCTCTGAGTAGTGTGGAAATGCTGATCCTTACCCTGCCTGGGTTGTCCACTGAGCATTTCCGCGAACTCTATCTGAAGTTCTCTGGGCATGGGATTTTGACATATTCCCCAAACCAAAAGGAATGAGTGGGAAACAATCAATACAACAAATAGAAGCACTTGCATTTGAATGAGTTTCAAGCATGCTTGGGTGCTCGTGTGATCTGAGTGACTTGGATTTGTAATACAACTGTCGCGTGGTGCACCGCGACCTCCAGGCACCCCGGAGTTTCTGAAAAAAAAATTTCTGCGATTTTCACGAAACCACTTTTCTTCAACTTGAATTGGGCTAAAAATCCATCCCTGAAAATAAAAATTCTCTGAGTAGTGTGGAAATGCTGATCCTTACCCTGCCTGGGTTGTCCACTGAGCATTTCCGCGAACTCTATCTGAAGTTCTCTGGGCATGGGATTTTGACATATTCCCCAAACCAAAAGGAATGAGTGGGAAACAATCAAGACAACAGATAGAAGCACTTGCATTTGAATGAGTTTCAAGCATGCTTGGGTGCTCGTGTGATCTGAGTGACTCAGTTTTGGAATACAACTGTCGCGTGGTGCACCGCGACCTCCAGGCACCCCGGAGTTTCTGAAAAAAAATTTTCTGCGATTTTCACGAAACCACTTTTCTTCAACTTGAATTGGGCTAAAAATCCATCCCTGAAAATAAAAATTCTCTGAGTAGTGTGGAAATGCTGATCCTTACCCTGCCTGGGTTGTCCACTGAGCATTTCCGCGAACTCTATCTGAAGTTCTCTGGGCATGGGATTTTGACATATTCCCCAAACCAAAAGGAATGAGTGGGAAACAATCAAGACAACAGATAGAACCACTTGTATTTGAATGAGTTTCAAGCATGCTTGGGTGCTCGTGTGATTTGAGTGACTTGGATTTGTAATACAACTGTCGCGTGGTGCACCGCGACCTCCAGGCACCCCGGAGTTTCTGAAAAAAAATTTTCTGCGATTTTCACGAAACCACTTTTCTTCAACTTGAATTGGGCTAAAAATCCATCCCTGAAAATAAAAATTCTCTGAGTAGTGTGGAAATGCTGATCCTTACCCTGCCTGGGTTGTCCACTGAGCATTTCCGCGAACTCTATCTGAAGTTCTCTGGGCATGGGATTTTGACATATTCCCCAAACCAAAAGGAATGAGTGGGAAACAATCAATACAACAAATAGAAGCACTTGCATTTGAATGAGTTTCAAGCATGCTTGGGTGCTCGTGTGATCTGAGTGACTCAGTTTTGGAATACAACTGTCGCGTGGTGCACCGCGACCTCCAGGCACCCCGGAGTTTCTGAAAAAAAATTTTCTGCGATTTTCACGAAACCACTTTTTTTCAACTTGAATTGGGCTAAAAATCCATCCCTGAAAATAAAAATTCTCTGAGTAGTGTGGAAATGCTGATCCTTACCCTGCCTGGGTTGTCCACTGAGCATTTCCGCGAACTCTATCTGAAGTTCTCTGGGCATGGGATTTTGACATATTCCCCAAACCAAAAGGAATGAGTGGGAAACAATCAAGACAACAGATAGAAGCACTTGCATTTGAATGAGTTTCAAGCATGCTTGGGTGCTCGTGTGATCTGAGTGACTCAGTTTTGGAATACAACTGTCGCGTGGTGCACCGCGACCTCCAGGCACCCCGGAGTTTCTGAAAAAAAATTTTCTGCGATTTTCACGAAACCACTTTTCTTCAACTTGAATTGGGCTAAAAATCCATCCCTGAAAATAAAAATTCTCTGAGTAGTGTGGAAATGCTGATCCTTACCCTGCCTGGGTTGTCCACTGAGCATTTCCGCGAACTCTATCTGAAGTTCTCTGGGCATGGGATTTTGACATATTCCCCAAACCAAAAGGAATGAGTGGGAAACAATCAAGACAACAGATAGAACCACTTGTATTTGAATGAGTTTCAAGCATGCTTGGGTGCTCGTGTGATCTGAGTGACTTGGATTTGGAATACAACTGTCGCGTGGTGCACCGCGACCTCCAGGCACCCCGGAGTTTCTGAAAAAAAATTTTCTGCGATTTTCACGAAACCACTTTTCTTCAACTTGAATTGGGCTAAAAATCCATCCCTGAAAATAAAAATTCTCTGAGTAGTGTGGAAATGCTGATCCTTACCCTGCCTGGGTTGTCCACTGAGCATTTCCGCGAACTCTATCTGAAGTTCTCTGGGCATGGGATTTTGACATATTCCCCAAACCAAAAGGAATGAGTGGGAAACAATCAAGACAACAGATAGAAGCACTTGCATTTGAATGAGTTTCAAGCATGCTTGGGTGCTCGTGTGATCTGAGTGACTCAGTTTTGGAATACAACTGTCGCGTGGTGCACCGCGACCTCCAGGCACCCCGGAGTTTCTGAAAAAAAATTTTCTGCGATTTTCACGAAACCACTTTTCTTCAACTTGAATTGGGCTAAAAATCCATCCCTGAAAATAAAAATTCTCTGAGTAGTGTGGAAATGCTGATCCTTACCCTGCCTGGGTTGTCCACTGAGCATTTCCGCGAACTCTATCTGAAGTTCTCTGGGCATGGGATTTTGACATATTCCCCAAACCAAAAGGAATGAGTGGGAAACAATCAAGACAACAGATAGAACCACTTGTATTTGAATGAGTTTCAAGCATGCTTGGGTGCTCGTGTGATCTGAGTGACTTGGATTTGGAATACAACTGTCGCGTGGTGCACCGCGACCTCCAGGCACCCCGGAGTTTCTGAAAAAAAATTTTCTGCGATTTTCACGAAACCACTTTTTTTCAACTTGAATTGGGCTAAAAATCCATCCCTGAAAATAAAAATTCTCTGAGTAGTGTGGAAATGCTGATCCTTACCCTGCCTGGGTTGTCCACTGAGCATTTCCGCGAACTCTATCTGAAGTTCTCTGGGCATGGGATTTTGACATATTCCCCAAACCAAAAGGAATGAGTGGGAAACAATCAAGACAACAGATAGAAGCACTTGCATTTGAATGAGTTTCAAGCATGCTTGGGTGCTCGTGTGATCTGAGTGACTCAGTTTTGGAATACAACTGTCGCGTGGTGCACCGCGACCTCCAGGCACCCCGGAGTTTCTGAAAAAAAATTTTCTGCGATTTTCACGAAACCACTTTTCTTCAACTTGAATTGGGCTAAAAATCCATCCCTGAAAATAAAAATTCTCTGAGTAGTGTGGAAATGCTGATCCTTACCCTGCCTGGGTTGTCCACTGAGCATTTCCGCGAACTCTATCTGAAGTTCTCTGGGCATGGGATTTTGACATATTCCCCAAACCAAAAGGAATGAGTGGGAAACAATCAAGACAACAGATAGAAGCACTTGCATTTGATTGAGTTTCAAGCATGCTTGGGTGCTCGTGTGATCTGAGTGACTCAGTTTTGGAATACAACTGTCGCGTGGTGCACCGCGACCTCCAGGCACCCCGGAGTTTCTGAAAAAAAATTTTCTGCGATTTTCACGAAACCACTTTTCTTCAACTTGAATTGGGCTAAAAATCAATCCCTGAAAATAAAAATTCTCTGAGTAGTGTGGAAATGCTGATCCTTACCCTGCCTGGGTTGTCCACTGAGCATTTCCGCGAACTCTATCTGAAGTTCTCTGGGCATGGGATTTTGACATATTCCCCAAACCAAAAGGAATGAGTGGGAAACAATCAAGACAACAGATAGAACCACTTGTATTTGAATGAGTTTCAAGCATGCTTGGGTGCTCGTGTGATCTGAGTGACTTGGATTTGTAATACAACTGTCGCGTGGTGCACCGCGACCTCCAGGCACCCCGGAGTTTCTGAAAAAAAATTTTCTGCGATGTTCACGAAACCACTTTTCTTCAACTTGAATTGGGCTAAAAATCCATACCTGAAAATAAAAATTCTCTGAGTAGTGTGGAAATGCTGATCCTTACCCTGCCTGGGTTGTCCACTGAGCATTTCCGCGAACTCTATCTGAAGTTCTCTGGGCATGGGATTTTGACATATTCCCCAAACCAAAAGGAATGAGTGGGAAACAATCAAGACAACAGATAGAAGCACTTGCATTTGAATGAGTTTCAAGCATGCTTGGGTGCTCGTGTGATCTGAGTGACTTGGATTTGTAATACAACTGTCGCGTGGTGCACCGCGACCTCCAGGCACCCCGGAGTTTCTGAAAAAAAATTTTCTGCGATTTTCACGAAACCACTTTTCTTCAACTTGAATTGGGCTAAAAATCCATCCCTGAAAATAAAAATTCTCTGAGTAGTGTGGAAATGCTGATCCTTACCCTGCCTGGGTTGTCCACTGAGCATTTCCGCGAACTCTATCTGAAGTTCTCTGGGCATGGGATTTTGACATATTCCCCAAACCAAAAGGAATGAGTGGGAAACAATCAAGACAACAGATAGAAGCACTTGCATTTGAATGAGTTTCAAGCATGCTTGGGTGCTCATGTGATCTGAGTGACTCAGTTTTGGAATACAACTGTCGCGTGGTGCACCGCGACCTCCAGGCACCCCGGAGTTTCTGAAAAAACATTTTCTGCGATTTTCACGAAACCACTTTTCTTCAACTTGAATTGGGCTAAAAATCAATCCCTGAAAATAAAAATTCTCTGAGTAGTGTGGAAATGCTGATCTTTACCCTGCCTGGGTTGTCCACTGAGCATTTCCGCGAACTCTATCTGAAGTTCTCTGGGCATGGGATTTTGACATATTCCCCAAACCAAAAGGAATGAGTGGGAAACAATCAAGACAACAGATAGAACCACTTGTATTTGAATGAGTTTCAAGCATGCTTGGGTGCTCGTGTGATCTGAGTGACTTGGATTTGTAATACAACTGTCGCGTGGTGCACCGCGACCTCCAGGCACCCCGGAGTTTCTGAAAAAAAATTTTCTGCGATGTTCACGAAACCACTTTTCTTCAACTTGAATTGGGCTAAAAATCCATCCCTGAAAATAAAAATTCTCTGAGTAGTGTGGAAATGCTGATCCTTACCCTGCCTGGGTTGTCCACTGAGCATTTCCGCGAACTCTATCTGAAGTTCTCTGGGCATGGGATTTTGACATATTCCCCAAACCAAAAGGAATGAGTGGGAAACAATCAAGACAACAGATAGAAGCACTTGCATTTGAATGAGTTTCAAGCATGCTTGGGTGCTCGTGTGATCTGAGTGACTTGGATTTGTAATACAACTGTCGCGTGGTGCACCGCGACCTCCAGGCACCCCGGAGTTTCTGAAAAAAAAATTTCTGCGATTTTCACGAAACCACTTTTCTTCAACTTGAATTGGGCTAAAAATCCATCCCTGAAAATAAAAATTCTCTGAGTAGTGTGGAAATGCTGATCCTTACCCTGCCTGGGTTGTCCACTGAGCATTTCCGCGAACTCTATCTGAAGTTCTCTGGGCATGGGATTTTGACATATTCCCCAAACCAAAAGGAATGAGTGGGAAACAATCAAGACAACAGATAGAAGCACTTGCATTTGAATGAGTTTCAAGCATGCTTGGGTGCTCGTGTGATCTGAGTGACTCAGTTTTGGAATACAACTGTCGCGTGGTGCACCGCGACCTCCAGGCACCATGGAGTTTCTGAAAAAAAATTTTCTGCGATTTTCACGAAACCACTTTTCTTCAACTTGAATTGGGCTAAAAATCCATCCCTGAAAATAAAAATTCTCTGAGTAGTGTGGAAATGCTGATCCTTACCCTGCCTGGGTTGTCCACTGAGCATTTCCGCGAACTCTATCTGAAGTTCTCTGGGCATGGGATTTTGACATATTCCCCAAACCAAAAGGAATGAGTGGGAAACAATCAAGACAACAGATAGAAGCACTTGCATTTGAATGAGTTTCAAGCATGCTTGGGTGCTCGTGTGATCTGAGTGACTCAGTTTTGGAATACAACTGTCGCGTGGTGCACCGCGACCTCCAGGCACCCCGGAGTTTCTGAAAAAAAATTTTCTGCGATTTTCACGAAACCACTTTTCTTCAACTTGAATTGGGCTAAAAATCCATCCCTGAAAATAAAAATTCTCTGAGTAGTGTGGAAATGCTGATCCTTACCCTGCCTGGGTTGTCCACTGAGCATTTCCGCGAACTCTATCTGAAGTTCTCTGGGCATGGGATTTTGACATATTCCCCAAAGCAAAAGGAATGAGTGGGAAACAATCAAGACAACAGATAGAAGCACTTGCATTTGATTGAGTTTCAAGCATGCTTGGGTGCTCGTGTGATCTGAGTGACTCAGTTTTGGAATACAACTGTCGCGTGGTGCACCGCGACCTCCAGGCACCCCGGAGTTTCTGAAAAAAAATTTTCTGCGATTTTCACGAAACCACTTTTCTTCAACTTGAATTGGGCTAAAAATCAATCCCTGAAAATAAAAATTCTCTGAGTAGTGTGGAAATGCTGATCCTTACCCTGCCTGGGTTGTCCACTGAGCATTTCCGCGAACTCTATCTGAAGTTCTCTGGGCATGGGATTTTGACATATTCCCCAAACCAAAAGGAATGAGTGGGAAACAATCAAGACAACAGATAGAAGCACTTGCATTTGAATGAGTTTCAAGCATGCTTGGGTGCTCGTGTGATCTGAGTGACTTGGATTTGTAATACAACTGTCGCGTGGTGCACCGCGACCTCCAGGCACCCCGGAGTTTCTGAAAAAAAATTTTCTGCGATTTTCACGAAACCACTTTTCTTCAACTTGAATTGGGCTAAAAATCCATCCCTGAAAATAAAAATTCTCTGAGTAGTGTGGAAATGCTGATCCTTACCCTGCCTGGGTTGTCCACTGAGCATTTCCGCGAACTCTATCTGAAGTTCTCTGGGCATGGGATTTTGACATATTCCCCAAACCAAAAGGAATGAGTGGGAAACAATCAAGACAACAGATAGAAGCACTTGCATTTGAATGAGTTTCAAGCATGCTTGGGTGCTCATGTGATCTGAGTGACTCAGTTTTGGAATACAACTGTCGCGTGGTGCACCGCGACCTCCAGGCACCCCGGAGTTTCTGAAAAAACATTTTCTGCGATTTTCACGAAACCACTTTTCTTCAACTTGAATTGGGCTAAAAATCAATCCCTGAAAATAAAAATTCTCTGAGTAGTGTGGAAATGCTGATCCTTACCCTGCCTGGGTTGTCCACTGAGCATTTCCGCGAACTCTATCTGAAGTTCTCTGGGCATGGGATTTTGACATATTCCCCAAACCAAAAGGAATGAGTGGGAAACAATCAAGACAACAGATAGAACCACTTGTATTTGAATGAGTTTCAAGCATGCTTGGGTGCTCGTGTGATCTGAGTGACTTGGATTTGTAATACAACTGTCGCGTGGTGCACCGCGACCTCCAGGCACCCCGGAGTTTCTGAAAAAAAATTTTCTGCGATTTTCACGAAACCACTTTTCTTCAACTTGAATTGGGCTAAAAATCCATCCCTGAAAATAAAAAATTCTCTGAGTAGTGTGGAAATGCTGATCCTTACCCTGCCTGGGTTGTCCACTGAGCATTTCCGCGAACTCTATCTGAAGTTCTCTGGGCATGGGATTTTGACATATTCCCCAAACCAAAAGGAATGAGTGGGAAACAATCAATACAACAGATAGAAGCACTTGCATTTGAATGAGTTTCAAGCATGCTTGGGTGCTCGTGTGATCTGAGTGACTCAGTTTTGGAATACAACTGTCGCGTGGTGCACCGCGACCTCCAGGCACCATGGAGTTTCTGAAAAAAAATTTTCTGCGATTTTCACGAAACCACTTTTCTTCAACTTGAATTGGGCTAAAAATCCATCCCTGAAAATAAAAATTCTCTGAGTAGTGTGGAAATGCTGATCCTTACCCTGCCTGGGTTGTCCACTGAGCATTTCCGCGAACTCTATCTGAAGTTCTCTGGGCATGGGATTTTGACATATTCCCCAAACCAAAAGGAATGAGTGGGAAACAATCAAGACAACAGATAGAAGCACTTGCATTTGAATGAGTTTCAAGCATGCTTGGGTGCTCGTGTGATCTGAGTGACTCAGTTTTGGAATACAACTGTCGCGTGGTGCACCGCGACCTCCAGGCACCCCGGAGTTTCTGAAAAAAAATTTTCTGCGATTTTCACGAAACCACTTTTCTTCAACTTGAATTGGGCTAAAAATCCATCCCTGAAAATAAAAATTCTCTGAGTAGTGTGGAAATGCTGATCCTTACCCTGCCTGGGTTGTCCACTGAGCATTTCCGCGAACTCTATCTGAAGTTCTCTGGGCATGGGATTTTGACATATTCCCCAAACCAAAAGGAATGAGTGGGAAACAATCAAGACAACAGATAGAAGCACTTGCATTTGATTGAGTTTCAAGCATGCTTGGGTGCTCGTGTGATCTGAGTGACTCAGTTTTGGAATACAACTGTCGCGTGGTGCACCGCGACCTCCAGGCACCCCGGAGTTTCTGAAAAAAAATTTTCTGCGATTTTCACGAAACCACTTTTCTTCAACTTGAATTGGGCTAAAAATCCATCCCTGAAAATAAAAATTCTCTGAGTAGTGTGGAAATGCTGATCCTTACCCTGCCTGGGTTGTCCACTGAGCATTTCCGCGAACTCTATCTGAAGTTCTCTGGGCATGGGATTTTGACATATTCCCCAAACCAAAAGGAATGAGTGGGAAACAATCAAGACAACAGATAGAAGCACTTGCATTTGAATGAGTTTCAAGCATGCTTGGGTGCTCGTGTGATCTGAGTGACTTGGATTTGTAATACAACTGTCGCGTGGTGCACCGCGACCTCCAGGCACCCCGGAGTTTCTGAAAAAAAATTTTCTGCGATTTTCACGAAACCACTTTTCTTCAACTTGAATTGGGCTAAAAATCCATCCCTGAAAATAAAAATTCTCTGAGTAGTGTGGAAATGCTGATCCTTACCCTGCCTGGGTTGTCCACTGAGCATTTCCGCGAACTCTATCTGAAGTTCTCTGGGCATGGGATTTTGACATATTCCCCAAACCAAAAGGAATGAGTGGGAAACAATCAAGACAACAGATAGAACCACTTGTATTTGAATGAGTTTCAAGCATGCTTGGGTGCTCGTGTGATCTGAGTGACTCAGTTTTGGAATACAACTGTCGCGTGGTGCACCGCGACCTCCAGGCACCCCGGAGTTTCTGAAAAAACATTTTCTGCGATTTTCACGAAACCACTTTTCTTCAACTTGAATTGGGCTAAAAATCCATCCCTGAAAATAAAAATTCTCTGAGTAGTGTGGAAATGCTGATCCTTACCCTGCCTGGGTTGTCCACTGAGCATTTCCGCGAACTCTATCTGAAGTTCTCTGGGCATGGGATTTTGACATATTCCCCAAACCAAAAGGAATGAGTGGGAAACAATCAAGACAACAGATAGAAGCACTTGCATTTGAATGAGTTTCAAGCATGCTTGGGTGCTCGTGTGATCTGAGTGACTTGGATTTGTAATACAACTGTCGCGTGGTGCACCGCGACCTCCAGGCACCCCGGAGTTTCTGAAAAAAAATTTTCTGCGATTTTCACGAAACCACTTTTCTTCAACTTGAATTGGGCTAAAAATCCATCCCTGAAAATAAAAATTCTCTGAGTAGTGTGGAAATGCTGATCCTTACCCTGCCTGGGTTGTCCACTGAGCATTTCCGCGAACTCTATCTGAAGTTCTCTGGGCATGGGATTTTGACATATTCCCCAAACCAAAAGGAATGAGTGGGAAACAATCAAGACAACAGATAGAAGCACTTGCATTTGAATGAGTTTCAAGCATGCTTGGGTGCTCATGTGATCTGAGTGACTCAGTTTTGGAATACAACTGTCGCGTGGTGCACCGCGACCTCCAGGCACCCCGGAGTTTCTGAAAAAAAATTTTCTGCGATTTTCACGAAACCACTTTTCTTCAACTTGAATTGGGCTAAAAATCCATCCCTGAAAATAAAAATTCTCTGAGTAGTGTGGAAATGCTGATCCTTACCCTGCCTGGGTTGTCCACTGAGCATTTCCGCGAACTCTATCTGAAGTTCTCTGGGCATGGGATTTTGACATATTCCCCAAACCAAAAGGAATGAGTGGGAAACAATCAATACAACAGATAGAAGCACTTGCATTTGAATGAGTTTCAAGCATGCTTGGGTGCTCGTGTGATCTGAGTGACTTGGATTTGTAATACAACTGTCGCGTGGTGCACCGCGACCTCCAGGCACCCCGGAGTTTCTGAAAAAAAAATTTCTGCGATTTTCACGAAACCACTTTTCTTCAACTTGAATTGGGCTAAAAATCCATCCCTGAAAATAAAAATTCTCTGAGTAGTGTGGAAATGCTGATCCTTACCCTGCCTGGGTTGTCCACTGAGCATTTCCGTGAACTCTATCTGAAGTTCTCTGGGCATGGGATTTTGACATATTCCCCAAACCAAAAGGAATGAGTGGGAAACAATCAAGACAACAGATAGAAGCACTTGCATTTGAATGAGTTTCAAGCATGCTTGGGTGCTCGTGTGATCTGAGTGACTCAGTTTTGGAATACAACTGTCGCGTGGTGCACCGCGACCTCCAGGCACCCCGGAGTTTCTGAAAAAAAATTTTCTGCGATTTTCACGAAAACACTTTTCTTCAACTTGAATTGGGCTAAAAATCCATCCCTGAAAATAAAAATTCTCTGAGTAGTGTGGAAATGCTGATCCTTACCCTGCCTGGGTTGTCCACTGAGCATTTCCGCGAACTCTATCTGAAGTTCTCTGGGCATGGGATTTTGACATATTCCCCAAACCAAAAGGAATGAGTGGGAAACAATCAAGACAACAGATAGAAGCACTTGCATTTGAATGAGTTTCAAGCATGCTTGGGTGCTCGTGTGATCTGAGTGACTCAGTTTTGGAATACAACTGTCGCGTGGTGCACCGCGACCTCCAGGCACCCCGGAGTTTCTGAAAAAAAATTTTCTGCGATTTTCACGAAACCACTTTTCTTCAACTTGAATTGGGCTAAAAATCCATCCCTGAAAATAAAAATTCTCTGAGTAGTGTGGAAATGCTGATCCTTACCCTGCCTGGGTTGTCCACTGAGCATTTCCGCGAACTCTATATGAAGTTCTCTGGGCATGGGATTTTGACATATTCCCCAAACCAAAAGGAATGAGTGGGAAACAATCAAGACAACAGATAGAAGCACTTGCATTTGATTGAGTTTCAAGCATGCTTGGGTGCTCGTGTGATCTGAGTGACTCAGTTTTGGAATACAACTGTCGCGTGGTGCACCGCGACCTCCAGGCACCCCGGAGTTTCTGAAAAAAAATTTTCTGCGATTTTCACGAAACCACTTTTCTTCAACTTGAATTGGGCTAAAAATCCATCCCTGAAAATAAAAATTCTCTGAGTAGTGTGGAAATGCTGATCCTTACCCTGCCTGGGTTGTCCACTGAGCATTTCCGCGAACTCTATCTGAAGTTCTCTGGGCATGGGATTTTGACATATTCCCCAAACCAAAAGGAATGAGTGGGAAACAATCAAGACAACAGATAGAAGCACTTGCATTTGAATGAGTTTCAAGCATGCTTGGGTGCTCGTGTGATCTGAGTCACTCAGTTTTGGAATACAACTGTCGCGTGGTGCACCGCGACCTCCAGGCACCCCGGAGTTTCTGAAAAAAAATTTTCTGCGATTTTCACGAAACCACTTTTCTTCAACTTGAATTGGGCTAAAAATCCATCCCTGAAAATAAAAATTCTCTGAGTAGTGTGGAAATGCTGATCCTTACCCTGCCTGGGTTGTCCACTGAGCATTTCCGCGAACTCTATCTGAAGTTCTCTGGGCATGGGATTTTGACATATTCCCCAAACCAAAAGGAATGAGTGGGAAACAATCAATACAACAGATAGAAGCACTTGCATTTGAATGAGTTTCAAGCATGCTTGGGTGCTCGTGTGATCTGAGTGACTTGGATTTGTAATACAACTGTCGCGTGGTGCACCGCGACCTCCAGGCACCCCGGAGTTTCTGAAAAAAAAATTTCTGCGATTTTCACGAAACCACTTTTCTTCAACTTGAATTGGGCTAAAAATCCATCCCTGAAAATAAAAATTCTCTGAGTAGTGTGGAAATGCTGATCCTTACCCTGCCTGGGTTGTCCACTGAGCATTTCCGCGAACTCTATCTGAAGTTCTCTGGGCATGGGATTTTGACATATTCCCCAAACCAAAAGGAATGAGTGGGAAACAATCAAGACAACAGATAGAAGCACTTGCATTTGAATGAGTTTCAAGCATGCTTGGGTGCTCGTGTGATCTGAGTGACTTGGATTTGTAATACAACTGTCGCGTGGTGCACCGCGACCTCCAGGCACCCCGGAGTTTCTGAAAAAAAAATTTCTGCGATTTTCACGAAACCACTTTTCTTCAACTTGAATTGGGCTAAAAATCCATCCCTGAAAATAAAAATTCTCTGAGTAGTGTGGAAATGCTGATCCTTACCCTGCCTGGGTTGTCCACTGAGCATTTCCGCGAACTCTATCTGAAGTTCTCTGGGCATGGGATTTTGACATATTCCCCAAACCAAAAGGAATGAGTGGGAAACAATCAAGACAACAGATAGAAGCACTTGCATTTGAATGAGTTTCAAGCATGCTTGGGTGCTCGTGTGATCTGAGTGACTCAGTTTTGGAATACAACTGTCGCGTGGTGCTCCGCGACCTCCAGGCACCCCGGAGTTTCTGAAAAAAAATTTTCTGCGATTTTCACGAAACCACTTTTCTTCAACTTGAATTGGGCTAAAAATCCATCCCTGAAAATAAAAATTCTCTGAGTAGTGTGGAAATGCTGATCCTTACCCTGCCTGGGTTGTCCACTGAGCATTTCCGCGAACTCTATCTGAAGTTCTCTGGGCATGGGATTTTGACATATTCCCCAAACCAAAAGGAATGAGTGGGAAACAATCAAGACAACAGATAGAAGCACTTGCATTTGATTGAGTTTCAAGCATGCTTGGGTGCTCGTGTGATCTGAGTGACTCAGTTTTGGAATACAACTGTCGCGTGGTGCACCGCGACCTCCAGGCACCCCGGAGTTTCTGAAAAAAAATTTTCTGCGATTTTCACGAAACCACTTTTCTTCAACTTGAATTAGGCTAAAAATCCATCCCTGAAAATAAAAATTCTCTGAGTAGTGTGGAAATGCTGATCCTTACCCTGCCTGGGTTGTCCACTGAGCATTTCCGCGAACTCTATCTGAAGTTCTCTGGGCATGGGATTTTGACATATTCCCCAAACCAAAAGGAATGAGTGGGAAACAATCAAGACAACAGATAGAAGCACTTGCATTTGAATGAGTTTCAAGCATGCTTGGGTGCTCGTGTGATCTGAGTGACTTGGATTTGTAATACAACTGTCGCGTGGTGCACCGCGACCTCCAGGCACCCCGGAGTTTCTGAAAAAAAAATTTCTGCGATTTTCACGAAACCACTTTTCTTCAACTTGAATTGGGCTAAAAATCCATCCCTGAAAATAAAAATTCTCTGAGTAGTGTGGAAATGCTGATCCTTACCCTGCCTGGGTTGTCCACTGAGCAATTCCGCGAACTCTATCTGAAGTTCTCTGGGCATGGGATTTTGACATATTCCCCAAACCAAAAGGAATGAGTGGGAAACAATCAAGACAACAGATAGAAGCACTTGCATTTGATTGAGTTTCAAGCATGCTTGGGTGCTCGTGTGATCTGAGTGACTCAGTTTTGGAATACAACTGTCGCGTGGTGCACCGCGACCTCCAGGCACCCCGGAGTTTCTGAAAAAAAATTTTCTGCGATTTTCACGAAACCACTTTTCTTCAACTTGAATTGGGCTAAAAATCCATCCCTGAAAATAAAAATTCTCTGAGTAGTGTGGAAATGCTGATCCTTACCCTGCCTGGGTTGTCCACTGAGCAATTCCGCGAACTCTATCTGAAGTTCTCTGGGCATGGGATTTTGACATATTCCCCAAACCAAAAGGAATGAGTGGGAAACAATCAAGACAACAGATAGAAGCACTTGCATTTGATTGAGTTTCAAGCATGCTTGGGTGCTCGTGTGATCTGAGTGACTCAGTTTTGGAATACAACTGTCGCGTGGTGCACCGCGACCTCCAGGCACCCCGGAGTTTCTGAAAAAAAATTTTCTGCGATTTTCACGAAACCACTTTTCTTCAACTTGAATTGGGCTAAAAATCCATCCCTGAAAATAAAAATTCTCTGAGTAGTGTGGAAATGCTGATCCTTACCCTGCCTGGGTTGTCCACTGAGCATTTCCGCGAACTCTATCTGAAGTTCTCTGGGCATGGGATTTTGACATATTCCCCAAACCAAAAGGAATGAGTGGGAAACAATCAATACAACAGATAGAAGCACTTGCATTTGAATGAGTTTCAAGCATGCTTGGGTGCTCGTGTGATCTGAGTGACTTGGATTTGTAATACAACTGTCGCGTGGTGCACCGCGACCTCCAGGCACCCCGGAGTTTCTGAAAAAAAAATTTCTGCGATTTTCACGAAACCACTTTTCTTCAACTTGAATTGGGCTAAAAATCCATCCCTGAAAATAAAAATTCTCTGAGTAGTGTGGAAATGCTGATCCTTACCCTGCCTGGGTTGTCCACTGAGCATTTCCGCGAACTCTATCTGAAGTTCTCTGGGCATGGGATTTTGACATATTCCCCAAACCAAAAGGAATGAGTGGGAAACAATCAAGACAACAGATAGAAGCACTTGCATTTGAATGAGTTTCAAGCATGCTTGGGTGCTCGTGTGATCTGAGTGACTTGGATTTGTAATACAACTGTCGCGTGGTGCACCGCGACCTCCAGGCACCCCGGAGTTTCTGAAAAAAAATTTTCTGCGATTTTCACGAAACCACTTTTCTTCAACTTGAATTGGGCTAAAAATCCATCCCTGAAAATAAAAATTCTCTGAGTAGTGTGGAAATGCTGATCCTTACCCTGCCTGGGTTGTCCACTGAGCATTTCCGCGAACTCTATCTGAAGTTCTCTGGGCATGGGATTTTGACATATTCCCCAAACCAAAAGGAATGAGTGGGAAACAATCAAGACAACAGATAGAAGCACTTGCATTTGAATGAGTTTCAAGCATGCTTGGGTGCTCGTGTGATCTGAGTGACTTGGATTTGTAATACAACTGTCGCGTGGTGCACCGCGACCTCCAGGCACCCCGGAGTTTCTGAAAAAAAAATTTCTGCGATTTTCACGAAACCACTTTTCTTCAACTTGAATTGGGCTAAAAATCCATCCCTGAAAATAAAAATTCTCTGAGTAGTGTGGAAATGCTGATCCTTACCCTGCCTGGGTTGTCCACTGAGCATTTCCGCGAACTCTATCTGAAGTTCTCTGGGCATGGGATTTTGACATATTCCCCAAACCAAAAGGAATGAGTGGGAAACAATCAAGACAACAGATAGAAGCACTTGCATTTGAATGAGTTTCAAGCATGCTTGGGTGCTCGTGTGATCTGAGTGACTCAGTTTTGGAATACAACTGTCGCGTGGTGCTCCGCGACCTCCAGGCACCCCGGAGTTTCTGAAAAAAAATTTTCTGCGATTTTCACGAAACCACTTTTCTTCAACTTGAATTGGGCTAAAAATCCATCCCTGAAAATAAAAATTCTCTGAGTAGTGTGGAAATGCTGATCCTTACCCTGCCTGGGTTGTCCACTGAGCATTTCCGCGAACTCTATCTGAAGTTCTCTGGGCATGGGATTTTGACATATTCCCCAAACCAAAAGGAATGAGTGGGAAACAATCAAGACAACAGATAGAAGCACTTGCATTTGATTGAGTTTCAAGCATGCTTGGGTGCTCGTGTGATCTGAGTGACTCAGTTTTGGAATACAACTGTCGCGTGGTGCACCGCGACCTCCAGGCACCCCGGAGTTTCTGAAAAAAAATTTTCTGCGATTTTCACGAAACCACTTTTCTTCAACTTGAATTAGGCTAAAAATCCATCCCTGAAAATAAAAATTCTCTGAGTAGTGTGGAAATGCTGATCCTTACCCTGCCTGGGTTGTCCACTGAGCATTTCCGCGAACTCTATCTGAAGTTCTCTGGGCATGGGATTTTGACATATTCCCCAAACCAAAAGGAATGAGTGGGAAACAATCAAGACAACAGATAGAAGCACTTGCATTTGAATGAGTTTCAAGCATGCTTGGGTGCTCGTGTGATCTGAGTGACTTGGATTTGTAATACAACTGTCGCGTGGTGCACCGCGACCTCCAGGCACCCCGGAGTTTCTGAAAAAAAATTTTCTGCGATTTTCACGAAACCACTTTTCTTCAACTTGAATTGGGCTAAAAATCCATCCCTGAAAATAAAAATTCTCTGAGTAGTGTGGAAATGCTGATCCTTACCCTGCCTGGGTTGTCCACTGAGCAATTCCGCGAACTCTATCTGAAGTTCTCTGGGCATGGGATTTTGACATATTCCCCAAACCAAAAGGAATGAGTGGGAAACAATCAAGACAACAGATAGAAGCACTTGCATTTGATTGAGTTTCAAGCATGCTTGGGTGCTCGTGTGATCTGAGTGACTCAGTTTTGGAATACAACTGTCGCGTGGTGCACCGCGACCTCCAGGCACCCCGGAGTTTCTGAAAAAAAATTTTCTGCGATTTTCACGAAACCACTTTTCTTCAACTTGAATTGGGCTAAAAATCCATCCCTGAAAATAAAAATTCTCTGAGTAGTGTGGAAATGCTGATCCTTACCCTGCCTGGGTTGTCCACTGAGCATTTCCGCGAACTCTATCTGAAGTTCTCTGGGCATGGGATTTTGACATATTCCCCAAACCAAAAGGAATGAGTGGGAAACAATCAAGACAACAGATAGAAGCACTTGCATTTGATTGAGTTTCAAGCATGCTTGGGTGCTCGTGTGATCTGAGTGACTCAGTTTTGGAATACAACTGTCGCGTGGTGCACCGCGACCTCCAGGCACCCCGGAGTTTCTGAAAAAAAATTTTCTGCGATTTTCACGAAACCACTTTTCATCAACTTGAATTAGGCTAAAAATCCATCCCTGAAAATAAAAATTCTCTGAGTAGTGTGGAAATGCTGATCCTTACCCTGCCTGGGTTGTCCACTGAGCATTTCCGCGAACTCTATCTGAAGTTCTCTGGGCATGGGATTTTGACATATTCCCCAAACCAAAAGGAATGAGTGGGAAACAATCAAGACAACAGATAGAAGCACTTGCATTTGAATGAGTTTCAAGCATGCTTGGGTGCTCGTGTGATCTGAGTGACTTGGATTTGTAATACAACTGTCGCGTGGTGCACCGCGACCTCCAGGCACCCCGGAGTTTCTGAAAAAAAAATTTCTGCGATTTTCACGAAACCACTTTTCTTCAACTTGAATTGGGCTAAAAATCCATCCCTGAAAATAAAAATTCTCTGAGTAGTGTGGAAATGCTGATCCTTACCCTGCCTGGGTTGTCCACTGAGCAATTCCGCGAACTCTATCTGAAGTTCTCTGGGCATGGGATTTTGACATATTCCCCAAACCAAAAGGAATGAGTGGGAAACAATCAAGACAACAGATAGAAGCACTTGCATTTGAATGAGTTTCAAGCATGCTTGGGTGCTCGTGTGATCTGAGTGACTTGGATTTGTAATACAACTGTCGCGTGGTGCACCGCGACCTCCAGGCACCCCGGAGTTTCGAAAAAAAAATTTCTGCGATTTTCACGAAACCACTTTTCTTCAACTTGAATTGGGCTAAAAATCCATCCCTGAAAATAAAAATTCTCTGAGTAGTGTGGAAATGCTGATCCTTACCCTGCCTGGGTTGTCCACTGAGCATTTCCGTGAACTCTATCTGAAGTTCTCTGGGCATGGGATTTTGACATATTCCCCAAACCAAAAGGAATGAGTGGGAAACAATCAAGACAACAGATAGAAGCACTTGCATTTGAATGAGTTTCAAGCATGCTTGGGTGCTCGTGTGATCTGAGTGACTCAGTTTTGGAATACAACTGTCGCGTGGTGCACCGCGACCTCCAGGCACCCCGGAGTTTCTGAAAAAAAATTTTCTGCGATTTTCACGAAACCACTTTTCTTCAACTTGAATTGGGCTAAAAATCCATCCCTGAAAATAAAAATTCTCTGAGTAGTGTGGAAATGCTGATCCTTACCCTGCCTGGGTTGTCCACTGAGCATTTCCGCGAACTCTATCTGAAGTTCTCTGGGCATGGGATTTTGACATATTCCCCAAACCAAAAGGAATGAGTGGGAAACAATCAAGACAACAGATAGAAGCACTTGCATTTGAATGAGTTTCAAGCATGCTTGGGTGCTCGTGTGATCTGAGTGACTCAGTTTTGGAATACAACTGTCGCGTGGTGCACCGCGACCTCCAGGCACCCCGGAGTTTCTGAAAAAAAATTTTCTGCGATTTTCACGAAACCACTTTTCTTCAACTTGAATTGGGCTAAAAATCCATCCCTGAAAATAAAAATTCTCTGAGTAGTGTGGAAATGCTGATCCTTACCCTGCCTGGGTTGTCCACTGAGCATTTCCGCGAACTCTATCTGAAGTTCTCTGGGCATGGGATTTTGACATATTCCCCAAACCAAAAGGAATGAGTGGGAAACAATCAAGACAACAGATAGAAGCACTTGCATTTGATTGAGTTTCAAGCATGCTTGGGTGCTCGTGTGATCTGAGTGACTCAGTTTTGGAATACAACTGTCGCGTGGTGCACCGCGACCTCCAGGCACCCCGGAGTTTCTGAAAAAAAATTTTCTGCGATTTTCACGAAACCACTTTTCTTCAACTTGAATTGGGCTAAAAATCCATCCCTGAAAATAAAAATTCTCTGAGTAGTGTGGAAATGCTGATCCTTACCCTGCCTGGGTTGTCCACTGAGCATTTCCGCGAACTCTATCTGAAGTTCTCTGGGCATGGGATTTTGACATATTCCCCAAACCAAAAGGAATGAGTGGGAAACAATCAATACAACAGATAGAAGCACTTGCATTTGAATGAGTTTCAAGCATGCTTGGGTGCTCGTGTGATCTGAGTGACTTGGATTTGTAATACAACTGTCGCGTGGTGCACCGCGACCTCCAGGCACCCCGGAGTTTCTGAAAAAAAAATTTCTGCGATTTTCACGAAACCACTTTTCTTCAACTTGAATTGGGCTAAAAATCCATCCCTGAAAATAAAAATTCTCTGAGTAGTGTGGAAATGCTGATCCTTACCCTGCCTGGGTTGTCCACTGAGCATTTCCGCGAACTCTATCTGAAGTTCTCTGGGCATGGGATTTTGACATATTCCCCAAACCAAAAGGAATGAGTGGGAAACAATCAAGACAACAGATAGAAGCACTTGCATTTGAATGAGTTTCAAGCATGCTTGGGTGCTCGTGTGATCTGAGTGACTTGGATTTGTAATACAACTGTCGCGTGGTGCACCGCGACCTCCAGGCACCCCGGAGTTTCTGAAAAAAATATTTCTGCGATTTTCACGAAACCACTTTTCTTCAACTTGAATTGGGCTAAAAATCCATCCCTGAAAATAAAAATTCTCTGAGTAGTGTGGAAATGCTGATCCTTACCCTGCCTGGGTTGTCCACTGAGCATTTCCGCGAACTCTATCTGAAGTTCTCTGGGCATGGGATTTTGACATATTCCCCAAACCAAAAGGAATGAGTGGGAAACAATCAAGACAACAGATAGAAGCACTTGCATTTGAATGAGTTTCAAGCATGCTTGGGTGCTCGTGTGATCTGAGTGACTCAGTTTTGGAATACAACTGTCGCGTGGTGCACCGCGACCTCCAGGCACCCCGGAGTTTCTGAAAAAAAATTTTCTGCGATTTTCACGAAACCACTTTTCTTCAACTTGAATTGGGCTAAAAATCCATCCCTGAAAATAAACATTCTCTGAGTAGTGTGGAAATGCTGATCCTTACCCTGCCTGGGTTGTCCACTGAGCATTTCCGCGAACTCTATCTGAAGTTCTCTGGGCATGGGATTTTGACATATTCCCCAAACCAAAAGGAATGAGTGGGAAACAATCAAGACAACAGATAGAAGCACTTGCATTTGATTGAGTTTCAAGCATGCTTGGGTGCTCGTGTGATCTGAGTGACTCAGTTTTGGAATACAACTGTCGCGTGGTGCACTGCGACCTCCAGGCACCCCGGAGTTTCTGAAAAAAAATTTTCTGCGATTTTCACGAAACCACTTTTCTTCAACTTGAATTAGGCTAAAAATCCATCCCTGAAAATAAAAATTCTCTGAGTAGTGTGGAAATGCTGATCCTTACCCTGCCTGGGTTGTCCACTGAGCATTTCCGCGAACTCTATCTGAAGTTCTCTGGGCATGGGATTTTGACATATTCCCCAAACCAAAAGGAATGAGTGGGAAACAATCAAGACAACAGATAGAAGCACTTGCATTTGAATGAGTTTCAAGCATGCTTGGGTGCTCGTGTGATCTGAGTGACTTGGATTTGTAATACAACTGTCGCGTGGTGCACCGCGACCTCCAGGCACCCCGGAGTTTCTGAAAAAAAAATTTCTGCGATTTTCACGAAACCACTTTTCTTCAACTTGAATTGGGCTAAAAATCCATCCCTGAAAATAAAAATTCTCTGAGTAGTGTGGAAATGCTGATCCTTACCCTGCCTGGGTTGTCCACTGAGCAATTCCGCGAACTCTATCTGAAGTTCTCTGGGCATGGGATTTTGACATATTCCCCAAACCAAAAGGAATGAGTGGGAAACAATCAAGACAACAGATAGAAGCACTTGCATTTGATTGAGTTTCAAGCATGCTTGGGTGCTCGTGTGATCTGAGTGACTCAGTTTTGGAATACAACTGTCGCGTGGTGCACCGCGACCTCCAGGCACCCCGGAGTTTCTGAAAAAAAATTTTCTGCGATTTTCACGAAACCACTTTTCTTCAACTTGAATTGGGCTAAAAATCCATCCCTGAAAATAAAAATTCTCTGAGTAGTGTGGAAATGCTGATCCTTACCCTGCCTGGGTTGTCCACTGAGCATTTCCGCGAACTCTATCTGAAGTTCTCTGGGCATGGGATTTTGACATATTCCCCAAACCAAAAGGAATGAGTGGGAAACAATCAAGACAACAGATAGAAGCACTTGCATTTGAATGAGTTTCAAGCATGCTTGGGTGCTCGTGTGATCTGAGTGACTCAGTTTTGGAATACAACTGTCGCGTGGTGCACCGCGACCTCCAGGCACCCCGGAGTTTCTGAAAAAAAATTTTCTGCGATTTTCACGAAACCACTTTTCTTCAACTTGAATTGGGCTAAAAATCCATCCCTGAAAATAAAAATTCTCTGAGTAGTGTGGAAATGCTGATCCTTACCCTGCCTGGGTTGTCCACTGAGCATTTCCGCGAACTCTATCTGAAGTTCTCTGGGCATGGGATTTTGACATATTCCCCAAACCAAAAGGAATGAGTGGGAAACAATCAAGACAACAGATAGAACCACTTGTATTTGAATGAGTTTCAAGCATGCTTGGGTGCTCGTGTGATCTGAGTGACTTGGATTTGTAATACAACTGTAGCGTGGTGCACCGCGACCTCCAGGCACCCCGGAGTTTCTGAAAAAAAATTTTCTGCGATTTTCACGAAACCACTTTTCTTCAACTTGAATTGGGCTAAAAATCCATCCCTGAAAATAAAAATTCTCTGAGTAGTGTGGAAATGCTGATCCTTACCCTGCCTGGGTTGTCCACTGAGCATTTCCGCGAACTCTATCTGAAGTTCTCTGGGCATGGGATTTTGACATATTCCCCAAACCAAAAGGAATGAGTGGGAAACAATCAATACAACAGATAGAAGCACTTGCATTTGAATGAGTTTCAAGCATGCTTGGGTGCTCGTGTGATCTGAGTGACTTGGATTTGTAATACAACTGTCGCGTGGTGCACCGCGACCTCCAGGCACCCCGGAGTTTCTGAAAAAAAAATTTCTGCGATTTTCACGAAACCACTTTTCTTCAACTTGAATTGGGCTAAAAATCCATCCCTGAAAATAAAAATTCTCTGAGTAGTGTGGAAATGCTGATCCTTACCCTGCCTGGGTTGTCCACTGAGCAATTCCGCGAACTCTATCTGAAGTTCTCTGGGCATGGGATTTTGACATATTCCCCAAACCAAAAGGAATGAGTGGGAAACAATCAAGACAACAGATAGAAGCACTTGCATTTGATTGAGTTTCAAGCATGCTTGGGTGCTCGTGTGATCTGAGTGACTCAGTTTTGGAATACAACTGTCGCGTGGTGCACCGCGACCTCCAGGCACCCCGGAGTTTCTGAAAAAAAATTTTCTGCGATTTTCACGAAACCACTTTTCTTCAACTTGAATTGGGCTAAAAATCCATCCCTGAAAATAAAAATTCTCTGAGTAGTGTGGAAATGCTGATCCTTACCCTGCCTGGGTTGTCCACTGAGCATTTCCGCGAACTCTATCTGAAGTTCTCTGGGCATGGGATTTTGACATATTCCCCAAACCAAAAGGAATGAGTGGGAAACAATCAAGACAACAGATAGAAGCACTTGCATTTGAATGAGTTTCAAGCATGCTTGGGTGCTCGTGTGATCTGAGTGACTCAGTTTTGGAATACAACTGTCGCGTGGTGCACCGCGACCTCCAGGCACCCCGGAGTTTCTGAAAAAAAATTTTCTGCGATTTTCACGAAACCACTTTTCTTCAACTTGAATTGGGCTAAAAATCCATCCCTGAAAAGAAAAATTCTCTGAGTAGTGTGGAAATGCTGATCCTTACCCTGCCTGGGTTGTCCACTGAGCATTTCCGCGAACTCTATCTGAAGTTCTCTGGGCATGGGATTTTGACATATTCCCCAAACCAAAAGGAATGAGTGGGAAACAATCAATACAACAGATAGAAGCACTTGCATTTGAATGAGTTTCAAGCATGCTTGGGTGCTCGTGTGATCTGAGTGACTTGGATTTGTAATACAACTGTCGCGTGGTGCACCGCGACCTCCAGGCACCCCGGAGTTTCTGAAAAAAAAATTTCTGCGATTTTCACGAAACCACTTTTCTTCAACTTGAATTGGGCTAAAAATCCATCCCTGAAAATAAAAATTCTCTGAGTAGTGTGGAAATGCTGATCCTTACCCTGCCTGGGTTGTCCACTGAGCAATTCCGCGAACTCTATCTGAAGTTCTCTGGGCATGGGATTTTGACATATTCCCCAAACCAAAAGGAATGAGTGGGAAACAATCAAGACAACAGATAGAAGCACTTGCATTTGATTGAGTTTCAAGCATGCTTGGGTGCTCGTGTGATCTGAGTGACTCAGTTTTGGAATACAACTGTCGCGTGGTGCACCGCGACCTCCAGGCACCCCGGAGTTTCTGAAAAAAAATTTTCTGCGATTTTCACGAAACCACTTTTCTTCAACTTGAATTGGGCTTAAAATCCATCCCTGAAAATAAAAATTCTCTGAGTAGTGTGGAAATGCTGATCCTTACCCTGCCTGGGTTGTCCACTGAGCATTTCCGCGAACTCTATCTGAAGTTCTCTGGGCATGGGATTTTGACATATTCCCCAAACCAAAAGGAATGAGTGGGAAACAATCAATACAACAGATAGAAGCACTTGCATTTGAATGAGTTTCAAGCATGCTTGGGTGCTCGTGTGATCTGAGTGACTTGGATTTGTAATACAACTGTCGCGTGGTGCACCGCGACCTCCAGGCACCCCGGAGTTTCTGAAAAAAAAATTTCTGCGATTTTCACGAAACCACTTTTCTTCAACTTGAATTGGGCTAAAAATCCATCCCTGAAAATAAAAATTCTCTGAGTAGTGTGGAAATGCTGATCCTTACCCTGCCTGGGTTGTCCACTGAGCATTTCCGCGAACTCTATCTGAAGTTCTCTGGGCATGGGATTTTGACATATTCCCCAAACCAAAAGGAATGAGTGGGAAACAATCAAGACAACAGATAGAAGCACTTGCATTTGAATGAGTTTCAAGCATGCTTGGGTGCTCGTGTGATCTGAGTGACTCAGTTTTGGAATACAACTGTCGCGTGGTGCACCGCGACCTCCAGGCACCCCGGAGTTTCTGAAAAAAAATTTTCTGCGATTTTCACGAAACCACTTTTCTTCAACTTGAATTGGGCTAAAAATCCATCCCTGAAAATAAAAATTCTCTGAGTAGTGTGGAAATGCTGATCCTTACCCTGCCTGGGTTGTCCACTGAGCATTTCCGCGAACTCTATCTGAAGTTCTCTGGGCATGGGATTTTGACATATTCCCCAAACCAAAAGGAATGAGTGGGAAACAATCAAGACAACAGATAGAACCACTTGTATTTGAATGAGTTTCAAGCATGCTTGGGTGCTCGTGTGATCTGAGTGACTTGGATTTGTAATACAACTGTCGCGTGGTGCACCGCGACCTCCAGGCACCCCGGAGTTTCTGAAAAAAAATTTTCTGCGATTTTCACGAAACCACTTTTCTTCAACTTGAATTGGGCTAAAAATCCATCCCTGAAAAGAAAAATTCTCTGAGTAGTGTGGAAATGCTGATCCTTACCCTGCCTGGGTTGTCCACTGAGCATTTCCGCGAACTCTATCTGAAGTTCTCTGGGCATGGGATTTTGACATATTCCCCAAACCAAAAGGAATGAGTGGGAAACAATCAATACAACAGATAGAAGCACTTGCATTTGAATGAGTTTCAAGCATGCTTGGGTGCTCGTGTGATCTGAGTGACTTGGATTTGTAATACAACTGTCGCGTGGTGCACCGCGACCTCCAGGCACCCCGGAGTTTCTGAAAAAAAAATTTCTGCGATTTTCACGAAACCACTTTTCTTCAACTTGAATTGGGCTAAAAATCCATCCCTGAAAATAAAAATTCTCTGAGTAGTGTGGAAATGCTGATCCTTACCCTGCCTGGGTTGTCCACTGAGCATTTCCGTGAACTCTATCTGAAGTTCTCTGGGCATGGGATTTTGACATATTCCCCAAACCAAAAGGAATGAGTGGGAAACAATCAAGACAACAGATAGAAGCACTTGCATTTGAATGAGTTTCAAGCATGCTTGGGTGCTCGTGTGATCTGAGTGACTCAGTTTTGGAATACAACTGTCGCGTGGTGCACCGCGACCTCCAGGCACCCCGGAGTTTCTGAAAAAAAATTTTCTGCGATTTTCACGAAACCACTTTTTTTCAACTTGAATTGGGCTAAAAATCCATCCCTGAAAATAAAAATTCTCTGAGTAGTGTGGAAATGCTGATCCTTACCCTGCCTGGGTTGTCCACTGAGCATTTCCGCGAACTCTATCTGAAGTTCTCTGGGCATGGGATTTTGACATATTCCCCAAACCAAAAGGAATGAGTGGGAAACAATCAAGACAACAGATAGAAGCACTTGCATTTGAATGAGTTTCAAGCATGCTTGGGTGCTCGTGTGATCTGAGTGACTCAGTTTTGGAATACAACTGTCGCGTGGTGCACCGCGACCTCCAGGCACCCCGGAGTTTCTGAAAAAAAATTTTCTGCGATTTTCACGAAACCACTTTTCTTCAACTTGAATTGGGCTAAAAATCCATCCCTGAAAATAAAAATTCTCTGAGTAGTGTGGAAATGCTGATCCTTACCCTGCCTGGGTTGTCCACTGAGCATTTCCGCGAACTCTATCTGAAGTTCTCTGGGCATGGGATTTTGACATATTCCCCAAACCAAAAGGAATAAGTGGGAAACAATCAATACAACAGATAGAAGCACTTGCATTTGAATGAGTTTCAAGCATGCTTGGGTGCTCGTGTGATCTGAGTGACTTGGATTTGTAATACAACTGTCGCGTGGTGCACCGCGACCTCCAGGCACCCCGGAGTTTCTGAAAAAAAAAATTTCTGCGATTTTCACGAAACCACTTTTCTTCAACTTGAATTGGGCTAAAAATCCATCCCTGAAAATAAAAATTCTCTGAGTAGTGTGGAAATGCTGATCCTTACCCTGCCTGGGTTGTCCACTGAGCATTTCCGTGAACTCTATCTGAAGTTCTCTGGGCATGGGATTTTGACATATTCCCCAAACCAAAAGGAATGAGTGGGAAACAATCAAGACAACAGATAGAAGCACTTGCATTTGAATGAGTTTCAAGCATGCTTGGGTGCTCGTGTGATCTGAGTGACTCAGTTTTGGAATACAACTGTCGCGTGGTGCACCGCGACCTCCAGGCACCCCGGAGTTTCTGAAAAAAAATTTTCTGCGATTTTCACGAAACCACTTTTTTTCAACTTGAATTGGGCTAAAAATCCATCCCTGAAAATAAAAATTCTCTGAGTAGTGTGGAAATGCTGATCCTTACCCTGCCTGGGTTGTCCACTGAGCATTTCCGCGAACTCTATCTGAAGTTCTCTGGGCATGGGATTTTGACATATTCCCCAAACCAAAAGGAATGAGTGGGAAACAATCAAGACAACAGATAGAAGCACTTGCATTTGAATGAGTTTCAAGCATGCTTGGGTGCTCGTGTGATCTGAGTGACTCAGTTTTGGAATACAACTGTCGCGTGGTGCACCGCGACCTCCAGGCACCCCGGAGTTTCTGAAAAAAAATTTTCTGCGATTTTCACGAAACCACTTTTCTTCAACTTGAATTGGGCTAAAAATCCATCCCTGAAAATAAAAATTCTCTGAGTAGTGTGGAAATGCTGATCCTTACCCTGCCTGGGTTGTCCACTGAGCATTTCCGCGAACTCTATCTGAAGTTCTCTGGGCATGGGATTTTGACATATTCCCCAAACCAAAAGGAATAAGTGGGAAACAATCAAGACAACAGATAGAAGCACTTGCATTTGATTGAGTTTCAAGCATGCTTGGGTGCTCGTGTGATCTGACTGACTCAGTTTTGGAATACAACTGTCGCGTGGTGCACCGCGACCTCCAGGCACCCCGGAGTTTCTGAAAAAAAATTTTCTGCGATTTTCACGAAACCACTTTTCTTCAACTTGAATTGGGCTAAAAATCCATCCCTGAAAATAAAAATTCTCTGAGTAGTGTGGAAATGCTGATCCTTACCCTGCCTGGGTTGTCCACTGAGCATTTCCGCGAACTCTATCTGAAGTTCTCTGGGCATGGGATTTTGACATATTCCCCAAACCAAAAGGAATGAGTGGGAAACAATCAAGACAACAGATAGAAGCACTTGCATTTGAATGAGTTTCAAGCATGCTTGGGTGCTCGTGTGATCTGAGTGACTTGGATTTGTAATACAACTGTCGCGTGGTGCACCGCGACCTCCAGGCACCCCGGAGTTTCTGAAAAAAAAATTTCTGCGATTTTCACGAAACCACTTTTCTTCAACTTGAATTGGGCTAAAAATCCATCCCTGAAAATAAAAATTCTCTGAGTAGTGTGGAAATGCTGATCCTTACCCTGCCTGGGTTGTCCACTGAGCATTTCCGCGAACTCTATCTGAAGTTCTCTGGGCATGGGATTTTGACATATTCCCCAAACCAAAAGGAATGAGTGGGAAACAATCAAGACAACAGATAGAAGCACTTGCATTTGATTGAGTTTCAAGCATGCTTGGGTGCTCGTGTGATCTGAGTGACTCAGTTTTGGAATACAACTGTCGCGTTGTGCACCGCGACCTCCAGGCACCCCGGAGTTTCTGAAAAAAAATTTTCTGCGATTTTCACGAAACCACTTTTCTTCAACTTGAATTGGGCTAAAAATCCATCCCTGAAAATAAAAATTATCTGAGTAGTGTGGAAATGCTGATCCTTACCCTGCCTGGGTTGTCCACTGAGCATTTCCGCGAACTCTATCTGAAGTTCTCTGGGCATGGGATTTTGACATATTCCCCAAACCAAAAGGAATGAGTGGGAAACAATCAAGACAACAGATAGAACCACTTGCATTTGAATGAGTTTCAAGCATGCTTGGGTGCTCGTGTGATCTGAGTGACTTGGATTTGTAATACAACTGTCGCGTGGTGCACCGCGACCTCCAGGCACCCCGGAGTTTCTGAAAAAAAAATTTCTGCGATTTTCACGAAACCACTTTTCTTCAACTTGAATTGGGCTAAAAATCCATCCCTGAAAAGAAAAATTCTGAGTAGTGTGGAAATGCTGATCCTTACCCTGCCTGGGTTGTCCACTGAGCATTTCCGTGAAGTCTATCTGAAGTTCTCTGGGCATGGGATTTTGACATATTCCCCAAACCAAAAGGAATGAGTGGGAAACAATCAAGACAACAGATAGAAGCACTTGCATTTGAATGAGTTTCAAGCATGCTTGGGTGCTCGTGTGATCTGAGTGACTCAGTTTTGGAATACAACTGTCGCGTGGTGCACCGCGACCTCCAGGCACCCCGGAGTTTCTGAAAAAAAATTTTCTGCGATTTTCACGAAACCACTTTTCTTCAACTTGAATTGGGCTAAAAATCCATCCCTGAAAATAAAAATTCTCTGAGTAGTGTGGAAATGCTGATCCTTACCCTGCCTGGGTTGTCCACTGAGCATTTCCGCGAACTCTATCTGAAGTTCTCTGGGCATGGGATTTTGACATATTCCCCAAACCAAAAGGAATGAGTGGGAAACAATCAAGACAACAGATAGAAGCACTTGCATTTGAATGAGTTTCAAGCATGCTTGGGTGCTCGTGTGATCTGAGTGACTCAGTTTTGGAATACAACTGTCGCGTGGTGCACCGCGACCTCCAGGCAACCCGGAGTTTCTGAAAAAAAAATTTCTGCGATTTTCACGAAACCACTTTTCTTCAACTTGAATTGGGCTAAAAATCCATCCCTGAAAATAAAAATTCTCTGAGTAGTGTGGAAATGCTGATCCTTACCCTGCCTGGGTTGTCCACTGAGCATTTCCGCGAACTCTATCTGAAGTTCTCTGGGCATGGGATTTTGACATATTCCCCAAACCAAAAGGAATGAGTGGGAAACAATCAAGACAACAGATAGAAGCACTTGCATTTGATAGAGTTTCAAGCATGCTTGGGTGCTCGTGTGATCTGAGTGACTCAGTTTTGGAATACAACTGTCGCGTGGTGCACCGCGACCTCCAGGCACCCCGGAGTTTCTGAAAAAAAATTTTCTGCGATTTTCACGAAACCACTTTTCTTCAACTTGAATTGGGCTAAAAATCCATCCCTGAAAAGAAAAATTCTCTGAGTAGTGTGGAAATGCTGATCCTTACCCTGCCTGGGTTGTCCACTGAGCATTTCCGCGAACTCTATCTGAAGTTCTCTGGGCATGGGATTTTGACATATTCCCCAAACCAAAAGGAATGAGTGGGAAACAATCAAGACAACAGATAGAAGCACTTGCATTTGAATGAGTTTCAAGCATGCTTGGGTGCTCGTGTGATCTGAGTGACTTGGATTTGTAATACAACTGTCGCGTGGTGCACCGCGACCTCCAGGCACCCCGGAGTTTCTGAAAAAAAAATTTCTGCGATTTTCACGAAACCACTTTTCTTCAACTTGAATTGGGCTAAAAATCCATCCCTAAAAATAAAAATTCTCTGAGTAGTGTGGAAATGCTGATCCTTACCCTGCCTGGGTTGTCCACTGAGCATTTCCGCGAACTCTATCTGAAGTTCTCTGGGCATGGGATTTTGACATATTCCCCAAACCAAAAGGAATGAGTGGGAAACAATCAAGACAACAGATAGAAGCACTTGCATTTGATTGAGTTTCAAGCATGCTTGGGTGCTCGTGTGATCTGAGTGACTCAGTTTTGGAATACAACTGTCGCGTGGTGCACCGCGACCTCCAGGCACCCCGGAGTTTCTGAAAAAAAATTTTCTGCGATTTTCACGAAACCACTTTTCTTCAACTTGAATTGGGCTAAAAATCCATCCCTGAAAATAAAAATTCTCTGAGTAGTGTGGAAATGCTGATCCTTACCCTGCCTGGGTTGTCCACTGAGCATTTCCGCGAACTCTATCTGAAGTTCTCTGGGCATGGGATTTTGACATATTCCCCAAACCAAAAGGAATGAGTGGGAAACAATCAAGACAACAGATAGAAGCACTTGCATTTGAATGAGTTTCAAGCATGCTTGGGTGCTCGTGTGATCTGAGTCACTCAGTTTTGGAATACAACTGTCGCGTGGTGCACCGCGACCTCCAGGCACCCCGGAGTTTCTGAAAAAAAAATTTCTGCGATTTTCACGAAACCACTTTTCTTCAACTTGAATTGGGCTAAAAATCCATCCCTGAAAATAAAAATTCTCTGAGTAGTGTGGAAATGCTGATCCTTACCCTGCCTGGGTTGTCCACTGAGCATTTCCGCGAACTCTATCTGAAGTTCTCTGGGCATGGGATTTTGACATATTCCCCAAACCAAAAGGAATGAGTGGGAAACAATCAAGACAACAGATAGAAGCACTTGCATTTGAATGAGTTTCAAGCATGCTTGGGTGCTCGTGTGATCTGAGTGACTCAGTTTTGGAATACAACTGTCGCGTGGTGCACCGCGACCTCCAGGCACCCCGGAGTTTCTGAAAAAAAATTTTCTGCGATTTTCACGAAACCACTTTTCTTCAACTTGAATTGGGCTAAAAATCCATCCCTGAAAATAAAAATTCTCTGAGTAGTGTGGAAATGCTGATCCTTACCCTGCCTGGGTTGTCCACTGAGCATTTCCGCGAACTCTATCTGAAGTTCTCTGGGCATGGGATTTTGACATATTCCCCAAACCAAAAGGAATGAGTGGGAAACAATCAAGACAACAGATAGAAGCACTTGCATTTGAATGAGTTTCAAGCATGCTTGGGTGCTCGTGTGATCTGAGTGACTTGGATTTGGAATACAACTGTCGCGTGGTGCACCGCGACCTCCAGGCACCCCGGAGTTTCTGAAAAAAAATTTTCTGCGATTTTCACGAAACCACTTTTCTTCAACTTGAATTGGGCTAAAAATCCATCCCTGAAAAGAAAAATTCTCTGAGTAGTGTGGAAATGCTGATCCTTACCCTGCCTGGGTTGTCCACTGAGCATTTCCGCGAACTCTATCTGAAGTTCTCTGGGCATGGGATTTTGACATATTCCCCAAACCAAAAGGAATGAGTGGGAAACAATCAATACAACAGATAGAAGCACTTGCATTTGAATGAGTTTCAAGCATGCTTGGGTGCTCGTGTGATCTGAGTGACTTGGATTTGTAATACAACTGTCGCGTGGTGCACCGCGACCTCCAGGCACCCCGGAGTTTCTGAAAAAAAAAATTCTGCGATTTTCACGAAACCACTTTTCTTCAACTTGAATTGGGCTAAAAATCCATCCCTGAAAATAAAAATTCTCTGAGTAGTGTGGAAATGCTGATCCTTACCCTGCCTGGGTTGTCCACTGAGCATTTCCGCGAACTCTATCTGAAGTTCTCTGGGCATGGGATTTTGACATATTCCCCAAACCAAAAGGAATGAGTGGGAAACAATCAAGACAACAGATAGAAGCACTTGCATTTGAATGAGTTTCAAGCATGCTTGGGTGCTCGTGTGATCTGAGTGACTCAGTTTTGGAATACAACTGTCGCGTGGTGCACCGCGACCTCCAGGCACCCCGGAGTTTCTGAAAAAAAATTTTCTGCGATTTTCACGAAACCACTTTTCTTCAACTTGAATTGGGCTAAAAATCCATCCCTGAAAATAAAAATTCTCTGAGTAGTGTGGAAATGCTGATCCTTACCCTGTCTGGGTTGTCCACTGAGCATTTCCGCGAACTCTATCTGAAGTTCTCTGGGCATGGGATTTTGACATATTCCCCAAACCAAAAGGAATGAGTGGGAAACAATCAAGACAACAGATAGAACCACTTGTATTTGAATGAGTTTCAAGCATGCTTGGGTGCTCGTGTGATCTGAGTGACTTGGATTTGTAATACAACTGTCGCGTGGTGCACCGCGACCTCCAGGCACCCCGGAGTTTCTGAAAAAAAATTTTCTGCGATTTTCACGAAACCACTTTTCTTCAACTTGAATTGGGCTAAAAATCCATCCCTGAAAAGAAAAATTCTCTGAGTAGTGTGGAAATGCTGATCCTTACCCTGCCTGGGTTGTCCACTGAGCATTTCCGCGAACTCTATCTGAAGTTCTCTGGGCATGGGATTTTGACATATTCCCCAAACCAAAAGGAATGAGTGGGAAACAATCAAGACAACAGATAGAAGCACTTGCATTTGAATGAGTTTCAAGCATGCTTGGGTGCTCGTGTGATCTGAGTGACTCAGTTTTGGAATACAACTGTCGCGTGGTGCACCGCGACCTCCAGGCACCCCGGAGTTTCTGAAAAACAATTTTCTGCGATTTTCACGAAACCACTTTTCTTCAACTTGAATTGGGCTAAAAATCCATCCCTGAAAATAAAAATTCTCTGAGTAGTGTGGAAATGCTGATCCTTACCCTGCCTGGGTTGTCCACTGAGCATTTCCGCGAACTCTATCTGAAGTTCTCTGGGCATGGGATTTTGACATATTCCCCAAACCAAAAGGAATGAGTGGGAAACAATCAAGACAACAGATAGAACCACTTGTATTTGAATGAGTTTCAAGCATGCTTGGGTGCTCGTTTGATCTGAGTGACTTGGATTTGGAATACAACTGTCGCGTGGTGCACCGCGACCTCCAGGCACCCCGGAGTTTCTGAAAAAAAATTTTCTGCGATTTTCACGAAACCACTTTTCTTCAACTTGAATTGGGCTAAAAATCCATCCCTGAAAATAAAAATTCTCTGAGTAGTGTGGAAATGCTGATCCTTACCCTGCCTGGGTTGTCCACTGAGCATTTCCGTGAAGTCTATCTGAAGTTCTCTGGGCATGGGATTTTGACATATTCCCCAAACCAAAAGGAATGAGTGGGAAACAATCAAGACAACAGATAGAAGCACTTGCATTTGAATGAGTTTCAAGCATGCTTGGGTGCTCGTGTGATCTGAGTGACTCAGTTTTGGAATACAACTGTCGCGTGGTGCACCGCGACCTCCAGGCACCCCGGAGTTTCTGAAAAAAAATTTTCTGCGATTTTCACGAAACCACTTTTCTTCAACTTGAATTGGGCTAAAAATCCATCCCTGAAAATAAAAATTCTCTGAGTAGTGTGGAAATGCTGATCCTTACCCTGCCTGGGTTGTCCACTGAGCATTTCCGAGAACTCTATCTGAAGTTCTCTGGGCATGGGATTTTGACATATTCCCCAAACCAAAAGGAATGAGTGGGAAACAATCAAGACAACAGATAGAAGCACTTGCATTTGAATGAGTTTCAAGCATGCTTGGGTGCTCGTGTGATCTGAGTGACTCAGTTTTGGAATACAACTGTCGCGTGGTGCACCGCGACCTCCAGGCACCCCGGAGTTTCTGAAAAAAAATTTTCTGCGATTTTCACGAAACCACTTTTCTTCAACTTGAATTGGGCTAAAAATCCATCCCTGAAAATAAAAATTCTCTGAGTAGTGTGGAAATGCTGATCCTTACCCTGCCTGGGTTGTCCACTGAGCATTTCCGCGAACTCTATCTGAAGTTCTCTGGGCATGGGATTTTGACATATTCCCCAAACCAAAAGGAATGAGTGGGAAACAATCAAGACAACAGATAGAAGCACTTGCATTTGAATGAGTTTCAAGCATGCTTGGGTGCTCGTGTGATCTGAGTGACTTGGATTTGGAATACAACTGTCGCGTGGTGCACCGCGACCTCCAGGCACCCCGGAGTTTCTGAAAAAACATTTTCTGCGATTTTCACGAAACCACTTTTCTTCAACTTGAATTGGGCTAAAAATCCATCCCTGAAAATAAAAATTCTCTGAGTAGTGTGGAAATGCTGATCCTTACCCTGCCTGGGTTGTCCACTGAGCATTTCCGCGAACTCTATCTGAAGTTCTCTGGGCATGGGATTTTGACATATTCCCCAAACCAAAAGGAATGAGTGGGAAACAATCAATACAACAGATAGAAGCACTTGCATTTGAATGAGTTTCAAGCATGCTTGGGTGCTCGTGTGATCTGAGTGACTTGGATTTGTAATACAACTGTCGCGTGGTGCACCGCGACCTCCAGGCACCCCGGAGTTTCTGAAAAAAAAATTTCTGCGATTTTCACGAAACCACTTTTCTTCAACTTGAATTGGGCTAAAAATCCATCCCTGAAAATAAAAATTCTCTGAGTAGTGTGGAAATGCTGATCCTTACCCTGCCTGGGTTGTCCACTGAGCATTTCCGCGAACTCTATCTGAAGTTCTCTGGGCATGGGATTTTGACATATTCCCCAAACCAAAAGGAATGAGTGGGAAACAATCAAGACAACAGATAGAAGCACTTGCATTTGAATGAGTTTCAAGCATGCTTGGGTGCTCGTGTGATCTGAGTGACTCAGTTTTGGAATACAACTGTCGCGTGGTGCACCGCGACCTCCAGGCACCCCGGAGTTTCTGAAAAAAAATTTTCTGCGATTTTCACGAAACCACTTTTCTTCAACTTGAATTGGGCTAAAAATCCATCCCTGAAAATAAAAATTCTCTGAGTAGTGTGGAAATGCTGATCCTTACCCTGCCTGGGTTGTCCACTGAGCATTTCCGCGAACTCTATCTGAAGTTCTCTGGGCATGGGATTTTGACATATTCCCCAAACCAAAAGGAATGAGTGGGAAACAATCAAGACAACAGATAGAAGCACTTGCATTTGAATGAGTTTCAAGCATGCTTGGGTGCTCGTGTGATCTGAGTGACTCAGTTTTGGAATACAACTGTCGCGTGGTGCACCGCGACCTCCAGGCACCCCGGAGTTTCTGAAAAACAATTTTCTGCGATTTTCACGAAACCACTTTTCTTCAACTTGAATTGGGCTAAAAATCCATCCCTGAAAATAAAAATTCTCTGAGTAGTGTGGAAATGCTGATCCTTACCCTGCCTGGGTTGTCCACTGAGCATTTCCGCGAACTCTATCTGAAGTTCTCTGGGCATGGGATTTTGACATATTCCCCAAACCAAAAGGAATGAGTGGGAAACAATCAAGACAACAGATAGAACCACTTGTATTTGAATGAGTTTCAAGCATGCTTGGGTGCTCGTTTGATCTGAGTGACTTGGATTTGGAATACAACTGTCGCGTGGTGCACCGCGACCTCCAGGCACCCCGGAGTTTCTGAAAAAAAATTTTCTGCGATTTTCACGAAACCACTTTTCTTCAACTTGAATTGGGCTAAAAATCCATCCCTGAAAATAAAAATTCTCTGAGTAGTGTGGAAATGCTGATCCTTACCCTGCCTGGGTTGTCCACTGAGCATTTCCGTGAACTCTATCTGAAGTTCTCTGGGCATGGGATTTTGACATATTCCCCAAACCAAAAGGAATGAGTGGGAAACAATCAAGACAACAGATAGAAGCACTTGCATTTGAATGAGTTTCAAGCATGCTTGGGTGCTCGTGTGATCTGAGTGACTCAGTTTTGGAATACAACTGTCGCGTGGTGCACCGCGACCTCCAGGCACCCCGGAGTTTCTGAAAAAAAAATTTCTGCGATTTTCACGAAACCACTTTTTTTCAACTTGAATTGGGCTAAAAATCCATCCCTGAAAATAAAAATTCTCTGAGTAGTGTGGAAATGCTGATCCTTACCCTGCCTGGGTTGTCCACTGAGCATTTCCGAGAACTCTATCTGAAGTTCTCTGGGCATGGGATTTTGACATATTCCCCAAACCAAAAGGAATGAGTGGGAAACAATCAAGACAACAGATACAAGCACTTGCATTTGAATGAGTTTCAAGCATGCTTGGGTGCTCGTGTGATCTGAGTGACTCAGTTTTGGAATACAACTGTCGCGTGGTGCACCGCGACCTCCAGGCACCCCGGAGTTTCTGAAAAAAAATTTTCTGCGATTTTCACGAAACCACTTTTCTTCAACTTGAATTGGGCTAAAAATCCATCCCTGAAAAGAAAAATTCTCTGAGTAGTGTGGAAATGCTGATCCTTACCCTGCCTGGGTTGTCCACTGAGCATTTCCGCGAACTCTATCTGAAGTTCTCTGGGCATGGGATTTTGACATATTCCCCAAACCAAAAGGAATGAGTGGGAAACAATCAATACAACAGATAGAAGCACTTGCATTTGAATGAGTTTCAAGCATGCTTGGGTGCTCGTGTGATCTGAGTGACTTGGATTTGTAATACAACTGTCGCGTGGTGCACCGCGACCTCCAGGCACCCCGGAGTTTCTGAAAAAAAAATTTCTGCGATTTTCACGAAACCACTTTTCTTCAACTTGAATTGGGCTAAAAATCCATCCCTGAAAAGAAAAATTCTCTGAGTAGTGTGGAAATGCTGATCCTTACCCTGCCTGGGTTGTCCACTGAGCATTTCCGCGAACTCTATCTGAAGTTCTCTGGGCATGGGATTTTGACATATTCCCCAAACCAAAAGGAATGAGTGGGAAACAATCAAGACAACAGATAGAAGCACTTGCATTTGAATGAGTTTCAAGCATGCTTGGGTGCTCGTGTGATCTGAGTGACTCAGTTTTGGAATACAACTGTCGCGTGGTGCACCGCGACCTCCAGGCACCCCGGAGTTTCTGAAAAAAAATTTTCTGCGATTTTCACGAAACCACTTTTCTTCAACTTGAATTGGGCTAAAAATCCATCCCTGAAAATAAAAATTCTCTGAGTAGTGTGGAAATGCTGATCCTTACCCTGCCTGGGTTGTCCACTGAGCATTTCCGCGAACTCTATCTGAAGTTCTCTGGGCATGGGATTTTGACATATTCCCCAAACCAAAAGGAATGAGTGGGAAACAATCAAGACAACAGTTAGAACCACTTGTATTTGAATGAGTTTCAAGCATGCTTGGGTGCTCGTGTGATCTGAGTGACTTGGATTTGTAATACAACTGTCGCGTGGTGCACCGCGACCTCCAGGCACCCCGGAGTTTCTGAAAAAAAATTTTCTGCGATTTTCACGAAACCACTTTTCTTCAACTTGAATTGGGCTAAAAATCCATCCCTGAAAAGAAAAATTCTCTGAGTAGTGTGGAAATGCTGATCCTTACCCTGCCTGGGTTGTCCACTGAGCATTTCCGCGAACTCTATCTGAAGTTCTCTGGGCATGGGATTTTGACATATTCCCCAAACCAAAAGGAATGAGTGGGAAACAATCAAGACAACAGATAGAAGCACTTGCATTTGAATGAGTTTCAAGCATGCTTGGGTGCTCGTGTGATCTGAGTGACTCAGTTTTGGAATACAACTGTCGCGTGGTGCACCGCGACCTCCAGGCACCCCGGAGTTTCTGAAAAACAATTTTCTGCGATTTTCACGAAACCACTTTTCTTCAACTTGAATTGGGCTAAAAATCCATCCCTGAAAATAAAAATTCTCTGAGTAGTGTGGAAATGCTGATCCTTACCCTGCCTGGGTTGTCCACTGAGCATTTCCGCGAACTCTATCTGAAGTTCTCTGGGCATGGGATTTTGACATATTCCCCAAACCAAAAGGAATGAGTGGGAAACAATCAAGACAACAGATAGAACCACTTGTATTTGAATGAGTTTCAAGCATGCTTGGGTGCTCGTTTGATCTGAGTGACTTGGATTTGGAATACAACTGTCGCGTGGTGCACCGCGACCTCCAGGCACCCCGGAGTTTCTGAAAAAAAATTTTCTGCGATTTTCACGAAACCACTTTTCTTCAACTTGAATTGGGCTAAAAATCCATCCCTGAAAATAAAAATTCTCTGAGTAGTGTGGAAATGCTGATCCTTACCCTGCCTGGGTTGTCCACTGAGCATTTCCGTGAACTCTATCTGAAGTTCTCTGGGCATGGGATTTTGACATATTCCCCAAACCAAAAGGAATGAGTGGGAAACAATCAAGACAACAGATAGAAGCACTTGCATTTCAATGAGTTTCAAGCATGCTTGGGTGCTCGTGTGATCTGAGTGACTCAGTTTTGGAATACAACTGTCGCGTGGTGCACCGCGACCTCCAGGCACCCCGGAGTTTCTGAAAAAAAATTTTCTGCGATTTTCATGAAACCACTTTTTTTCAACTTGAATTGGGCTAAAAATCCATCCCTGAAAATAAAAATTCTCTGAGTAGTGTGGAAATGCTGATCCTTACCCTGCCTGGGTTGTCCACTGAGCATTTCCGCGAACTCTATCTGAAGTTCTCTGGGCATGGGATTTTGACATATTCCCCAAACCAAAAGGAATGAGTGGGAAACAATCAAGACAACAGATAGAAGCACTTGCATTTGAATGAGTTTCAAGCATGCTTGGGTGCTCGTGTGATCTGAGTGACTCAGTTTTGGAATACAACTGTCGCGTGGTGCACCGCGACCTCCAGGCACCCCGGAGTTTCTGAAAAAAAATTTTCTGCGATTTTCACGAAACCACTTTTCTTCAACTTGAATTGGGCTAAAAATCCATCCCTGAAAATAAAAATTCTCTGAGTAGTGTGGAAATGCTGATCCTTACCCTGCCTGGGTTGTCCACTGAGCATTTCCGCGAACTCTATCTGAAGTTCTCTGGGCATGGGATTTTGACATATTCCCCAAACCAAAAGGAATGAGTGGGAAACAATCAAGACAACAGATAGAAGCACTTGCATTTGAATGAGTTTCAAGCATGCTTGGGTGCTCGTGTGATCTGAGTGACTCAGTTTTGGAATACAACTGTCGCGTGGTGCACCGCGACCTCCAGGCACCCCGGAGTTTCTGAAAAAAAATTTTCTGCGATTTTCACGAAACCACTTTTCTTCAACTTGAATTGGGCTAAAAATCTATCCCTGAAAATAAAAATTCTCTGAGTAGTGTGGAAATGCTGATCCTTACCCTGCCTGGGTTGTCCACTGAGCATTTCCGCGAACTCTATCTGAAGTTCTCTGGGCATGGGATTTTGACATATTCCCCAAACCAAAAGGAATGAGTGGGAAACAATCAAGACAACAGATAGAACCACTTGTATTTGAATGAGTTTCAAGCATGCTTGGGTGCTCGTGTGATCTGAGTGACTTGGATTTGTAATACAACTGTCGCGTGGTGCACCGCGACCTCCAGGCACCCCGGAGTTTCTGAAAAAAAATTTTCTGCGATTTTCACGAAACCACTTTTCTTCAACTTGAATTGGGCTAAAAATCCATCCCTGAAAAGAAAAATTCTCTGAGTAGTGTGGAAATGCTGATCCTTACCCTGCCTGGGTTGTCCACTGAGCATTTCCGCGAACTCTATCTGAAGTTCTCTGGGCATGGGATTTTGACATATTCCCCAAACCAAAAGGAATGAGTGGGAAACAATCAAGACAACAGATAGAAGCACTTGCATTTGAATGAGTTTCAAGCATGCTTGGGTGCTCGTGTGATCTGAGTGACTCAGTTTTGGAATACAACTGTCGCGTGGTGCACCGCGACCTCCAGGCACCCCGGAGTTTCTGAAAAACAATTTTCTGCGATTTTCACGAAACCACTTTTCTTCAACTTGAATTGGGCTAAAAATCCATCCCTGAAAATAAAAATTCTCTGAGTAGTGTGGAAATGCTGATCCTTACCCTGCCTGGGTTGTCCACTGAGCATTTCCGCGAACTCTATCTGAAGTTCTCTGGGCATGGGATTTTGACATATTCCCCAAACCAAAAGGAATGAGTGGGAAACAATCAAGACAACAGATAGAACCACTTGTATTTGAATGAGTTTCAAGCATGCTTGGGTGCTCGTTTGATCTGAGTGACTTGGATTTGGAATACAACTGTCGCGTGGTGCACCGCGACCTCCAGGCACCCCGGAGTTTCTGAAAAAAAATTTTCTGCGATTTTCACGAAACCACTTTTCTTCAACTTGAATTGGGCTAAAAATCCATCCCTGAAAATAAAAATTCTCTGAGTAGTGTGGAAATGCTGATCCTTACCCTGCCTGGGTTGTCCACTGAGCATTTCCGTGAACTCTATCTGAAGTTCTCTGGGCATGGGATTTTGACATATTCCCCAAACCAAAAGGAATGAGTGGGAAACAATCAAGACAACAGATAGAAGCACTTGCATTTGAATGAGTTTCAAGCATGCTTGGGTGCTCGTGTGATCTGAGTGACTCAGTTTTGGAATACAACTGTCGCGTGGTGCACCGCGACCTCCAGGCACCCCGGAGTTTCTGAAAAAAAAATTTCTGCGATTTTCACGAAACCACTTTTTTTCAACTTGAATTGGGCTAAAAATCCATCCCTGAAAATAAAAATTCTCTGAGTAGTGTGGAAATGCTGATCCTTACCCTGCCTGGGTTGTCCACTGAGCATTTCCGAGAACTCTATCTGAAGTTCTCTGGGCATGGGATTTTGACATATTCCCCAAACCAAAAGGAATGAGTGGGAAACAATCAAGACAACAGATACAAGCACTTGCATTTGAATGAGTTTCAAGCATGCTTGGGTGCTCGTGTGATCTGAGTGACTCAGTTTTGGAATACAACTGTCGCGTGGTGCACCGCGACCTCCAGGCACCCCGGAGTTTCTGAAAAAAAATTTTCTGCGATTTTCACGAAACCACTTTTCTTCAACTTGAATTGGGCTAAAAATCCATCCCTGAAAATAAAAATTCTCTGAGTAGTGTGGAAATGCTGATCCTTACCCTGCCTGGGTTGTCCACTGAGCATTTCCGCGAACTCTATCTGAAGTTCTCTGGGCATGGGATTTTGACATATTCCCCAAACCAAAAGGAATGAGTGGGAAACAATCAAGACAACAGATAGAAGCACTTGCATTTGAATGAGTTTCAAGCATGCTTGGGTGCTCGTGTGATCTGAGTGACTTGGATTTGGAATACAACTGTCGCGTGGTGCACCGCGACCTCCAGGCACCCCGGAGTTTCTGAAAAAAAATTTTCTGCGATTTTCACGAAACCACTTTTCTTCAACTTGAATTGGGCTAAAAATCCATCCCTGAAAAGAAAAATTCTCTGAGTAGTGTGGAAATGCTGATCCTTACCCTGCCTGGGTTGTCCACTGAGCATTTCCGCGAACTCTATCTGAAGTTCTCTGGGCATGGGATTTTGACATATTCCCCAAACCAAAAGGAATGAGTGGGAAACAATCAATACAACAGATAGAAGCACTTGCATTTGAATGAGTTTCAAGCATGCTTGGGTGCTCGTGTGATCTGAGTGACTCAGTTTTGGAATACAACTGTCGCGTGGTGCACCGCGACCTCCAGGCACCCCGGAGTTTCTGAAAAAAAATTTTCTGCGATTTTCACGAAACCACTTTTCTTCAACTTGAATTGGGCTAAAAATCCATCCCTGAAAATAAAAATTCTCTGAGTAGTGTGGAAATGCTGATCCTTACCCTGCCTGGGTTGTCCACTGAGCATTTCCGCGAACTCTATCTGAAGTTCTCTGGGCATGGGATTTTGACATATTCCCCAAACCAAAAGGAATGAGTGGGAAACAATCAAGACAACAGTTAGAACCACTTGTATTTGAATGAGTTTCAAGCATGCTTGGGTGCTCGTGTGATCTGAGTGACTTGGATTTGTAATACAACTGTCGCGTGGTGCACCGCGACCTCCAGGCACCCCGGAGTTTCTGAAAAAAAATTTTCTGCGATTTTCACGAAACCACTTTTCTTCAACTTGAATTGGGCTAAAAATCCATCCCTGAAAAGAAAAATTCTCTGAGTAGTGTGGAAATGCTGATCCTTACCCTGCCTGGGTTGTCCACTGAGCATTTCCGCGAACTCTATCTGAAGTTCTCTGGGCATGGGATTTTGACATATTCCCCAAACCAAAAGGAATGAGTGGGAAACAATCAAGACAACAGATAGAAGCACTTGCATTTGAATGAGTTTCAAGCATGCTTGGGTGCTCGTGTGATCTGAGTGACTCAGTTTTGGAATACAACTGTCGCGTGGTGCACCGCGACCTCCAGGCACCCCGGAGTTTCTGAAAAACAATTTTCTGCGATTTTCACGAAACCACTTTTCTTCAACTTGAATTGGGCTAAAAATCCATCCCTGAAAATAAAAATTCTCTGAGTAGTGTGGAAATGCTGATCCTTACCCTGCCTGGGTTGTCCACTGAGCATTTCCGCGAACTCTATCTGTAGTTCTCTGGGCATGGGATTTTGACATATTCCCCAAACCAAAAGGAATGAGTGGGAAACAATCAAGACAACAGATAGAACCACTTGTATTTGAATGAGTTTCAAGCATGCTTGGGTGCTCGTTTGATCTGAGTGACTTGGATTTGGAATACAACTGTCGCGTGGTGCACCGCGACCTCCAGGCACCCCGGAGTTTCTGAAAAAAAATTTTCTGCGATTTTCACGAAACCACTTTTCTTCAACTTGAATTGGGCTAAAAATCCATCCCTGAAAATAAAAATTCTCTGAGTAGTGTGGAAATGCTGATCCTTACCCTGCCTGGGTTGTCCACTGAGCATTTCCGTGAACTCTATCTGAAGTTCTCTGGGCATGGGATTTTGACATATTCCCCAAACCAAAAGGAATGAGTGGGAAACAATCAAGACAACAGATAGAAGCACTTGCATTTGAATGAGTTTCAAGCATGCTTGGGTGCTCGTGTGATCTGAGTGACTCAGTTTTGGAATACAACTGTCGCGTGGTGCACCGCGACCTCCAGGCACCCCGGAGTTTCTGAAAAAAAATTTTCTGCGATTTTCATGAAACCACTTTTTTTCAACTTGAATTGGGCTAAAAATCCATCCCTGAAAATAAAAATTCTCTGAGTAGTGTGGAAATGCTGATCCTTACCCTGCCTGGGTTGTCCACTGAGCATTTCCGCGAACTCTATCTGAAGTTCTCTGGGCATGGGATTTTGACATATTCCCCAAACCAAAAGGAATGAGTGGGAAACAATCAAGACAACAGATAGAAGCACTTGCATTTGAATGAGTTTCAAGCATGCTTGGGTGCTCGTGTGATCTGAGTGACTCAGTTTTGGAATACAACTGTCGCGTGGTGCACCGCGACCTCCAGGCACCCCGGAGTTTCTGAAAAAAAATTTTCTGCGATTTTCACGAAACCACTTTTCTTCAACTTGAATTGGGCTAAAAATCCATCCCTGAAAATAAAAATTCTCTGAGTAGTGTGGAAATGCTGATCCTTACCCTGCCTGGGTTGTCCACTGAGCATTTCCGCGAACTCTATCTGAAGTTCTCTGGGCATGGGATTTTGACATATTCCCCAAACCAAAAGGAATGAGTGGGAAACAATCAAGACAACAGATAGAAGCACTTGCATTTGATTGAGTTTCAAGCATGCTTGGGTGCTCGTGTGATCTGAGTGACTCAGTTTTGGAATACAACTGTCGCGTGGTGCACCGCGACCTCCAGGCACCCCGGAGTTTCTGAAAAAAAATTTTCTGCGATTTTCACGAAACCACTTTTCTTCAACTTGAATTGGGCTAAAAATCCATCCCTGAAAATAAAAATTCTCTGAGTAGTGTGGAAATGCTGATCCTTACCCTGCCTGGGTTGTCCACTGAGCATTTCCGCGAACTCTATCTGAAGTTCTCTGGGCATGGGATTTTGACATATTCCCCAAACCAAAAGGAATGAGTGGGAAACAATCAAGACAACAGATAGAAGCACTTGCATTTGAATGAGTTTCAAGCATGCTTGGGTGCTCGTGTGATCTGAGTGACTTGGATTTGTAATACAACTGTCGCGTGGTGCACCGCGACCTCCAGGCACCCCGGAGTTTCTGAAAAAAAATTTTCTGCGATTTTCACGAAACCACTTTTCTTCAACTTGAATTGGGCTAAAAATCCATCCCTGAAAATAAAAATTCTCTGAGTAGTGTGGAAATGCTGATCCTTACCCTGCCTGGGTTGTCCACTGAGCATTTCCGTGAAGTCTATCTGAAGTTCTCTGGGCATGGGATTTTGACATATTCCCCAAACCAAAAGGAATGAGTGGGAAACAATCAAGACAACAGATAGAAGCACTTGCATTTGAATGAGTTTCAAGCATGCTTGGGTGCTCGTGTGATCTGAGTGACTCAGTTTTGGAATACAACTGTCGCGTGGTGCACCGCGACCTCCAGGCACCCCCGAGTTTCTGAAAAAAAATTTTCTGCGATTTTCACGAAACCACTTTTCTTCAACTTGAATTGGGCTAAAAATCCATCCCTGAAAATAAAAATTCTCTGAGTAGTGTGGAAATGCTGATCCTTACCCTGCCTGGGTTGTCCACTGAGCATTTCCGAGAACTCTATCTGAAGTTCTCTGGGCATGGGATTTTGACATATTCCCCAAACCAAAAGGAATGAGTGGGAAACAATCAAGACAACAGATAGAAGCACTTGCATTTGAATGAGTTTCAAGCATGCTTGGGTGCTCGTGTGATCTGAGTGACTCAGTTTTGGAATACAACTGTCGCGTGGTGCACCGCGACCTCCAGGCACCCCGGAGTTTCTGAAAAAAAATTTTCTGCGATTTTCACGAAACCACTTTTCTTCAACTTGAATTGGGCTAAAAATCCATCCCTGAAAATAAAAATTCTCTGAGTAGTGTGGAAATGCTGATCCTTACCCTGCCTGGGTTGTCCACTGAGCATTTCCGCGAACTCTATCTGAAGTTCTCTGGGCATGGGATTTTGACATATTCCCCAAACCAAAAGGAATGAGTGGGAAACAATCAAGACAACAGATAGAAGCACTTGCATTTGATTGAGTTTCAAGCATGCTTGGGTGCTCGTGTGATCTGAGTGACTCAGTTTTGGAATACAACTGTCGCGTGGTGCACCGCGACCTCCAGGCACCCCGGAGTTTCTGAAAAAAAATTTTCTGCGATTTTCACGAAACCACTTTTCTTCAACTTGAATTGGGCTAAAAATCCATCCCTGAAAATAAAAATTCTCTGAGTAGTGTGGAAATGCTGATCCTTACCCTGCCTGGGTTGTCCACTGAGCATTTCCGCGAACTCTATCTGAAGTTCTCTGGGCATGGGATTTTGACATATTCCCCAAACCAAAAGGAATGAGTGGGAAACAATCAAGACAACAGATAGAAGCACTTGCATTTGAATGAGTTTCAAGCATGCTTGGGTGCTCGTGTGATCTGAGTGACTTGGATTTGTAATACAACTGTCGCGTGGTGCACCGCGACCTCCAGGCACCCCGGAGTTTCTGAAAAAAAAATTTCTGCGATTTTCACGAAACCACTTTTCTTCAACTTGAATTGGGCTAAAAATCCATCCCTGAAAATAAAAATTCTCTGAGTAGTGTGGAAATGCTGATCCTTACCCTGCCTGGGTTGTCCACTGAGCATTTCCGCGAACTCTATCTGAAGTTCTCTGGGCATGGGATTTTGACATATTCCCCAAACCAAAAGGAATGAGTGGGAAACAATCAAGACAACAGATAGAAGCACTTGCATTTGAATGAGTTTCAAGCATGCTTGGGTGCTCGTGTGATCTGAGTGACTCAGTTTTGGAATACAACTGTCGCGTGGTGCACCGCGACCTCCAGGCACCCCGGAGTTTCTGAAAAAAAATTTTCTGCGATTTTCACGAAACCACTTTTCTTCAACTTGAATTGGGCTAAAAATCCATCCCTGAAAATAAAAATTCTCTGAGTAGTGTGGAAATGCTGATCCTTACCCTGCCTGGGTTGTCCACTGAGCATTTCCGCGAACTCTATCTGAAGTTCTCTGGGCATGGGATTTTGACATATTCCCCAAACCAAAAGGAATGAGTGGGAAACAATCAAGACAACAGATAGAACCACTTGTATTTGAATGAGTTTCAAGCATGCTTGGGTGCTCGTGTGATCTGAGTGACTTGGATTTGGAATACAACTGTCGCGTGGTGCACCGCGACCTCCAGGCACCCCGGAGTTTCTGAAAAAAAATTTTCTGCGATTTTCACGAAACCACTTTTCTTCAACTTGAATTGGGCTAAAAATCCATCCCTGAAAATAAAAATTCTCTGAGTAGTGTGGAAATGCTGATCCTTACCCTGCCTGGGTTGTCCACTGAGCATTTCCGTGAAGTCTATCTGAAGTTCTCTGGGCATGGGATTTTGACATATTCCCCAAACCAAAAGGAATGAGTGGGAAACAATCAAGACAACAGATAGAAGCACTTGCATTTGAATGAGTTTCAAGCATGCTTGGGTGCTCGTGTGATCTGAGTGACTCAGTTTTGGAATACAACTGTCGCGTGGTGCACCGCGACCTCCAGGCACCCCGGAGTTTCTGAAAAAAAATTTTCTGCGATTTTCACGAAACCACTTTTCTTCAACTTGAATTGGGCTAAAAATCCATCCCTGAAAATAAAAATTCTCTGAGTAGTGTGGAAATGCTGATCCTTACCCTGCCTGGGTTGTCCACTGAGCATTTCCGAGAACTCTATCTGAAGTTCTCTGGGCATGGGATTTTGACATATTCCCCAAACCAAAAGGAATGAGTGGGAAACAATCAAGACAACAGATAGAAGCACTTGCATTTGAATGAGTTTCAAGCATGCTTGGGTGCTCGTGTGATCTGAGTGACTCAGTTTTGGAATAAAACTGTCGCGTGGTGCACCGCGACCTCCAGGCACCCCGGAGTTTCTGAAAAAAAATTTTCTGCGATTTTCACGAAACCACTTTTCTTCAACTTGAATTGGGCTAAAAATCCATCCCTGAAAAGAAAAATTCTCTGAGTAGTGTGGAAATGCTGATCCTTACCCTGCCTGGGTTGTCCACTGAGCATTTCCGCGAACTCTATCTGAAGTTCTCTGGGCATGGGATTTTGACATATTCCCCAAACCAAAAGGAATGAGTGGGAAACAATCAATACAACAGATAGAAGCACTTGCATTTGAATGAGTTTCAAGCATGCTTGGGTGCTCGTGTGATCTGAGTGACTTGGATTTGTAATACAACTGTCGCGTGGTGCACCGCGACCTCCAGGCACCCCGGAGTTTCTGAAAAAAAAAATTCTGCGATTTTCACGAAACCACTTTTCTTCAACTTGAATTGGGCTAAAAATCCATCCCTGAAAATAAAAATTCTCTGAGTAGTGTGGAAATGCTGATCCTTACCCTGCCTGGGTTGTCCACTGAGCATTTCCGCGAACTCTATCTGAAGTTCTCTGGGCATGGGATTTTGACATATTCCCCAAACCAAAAGGAATGAGTGGGAAACAATCAAGACAACAGATAGAAGCACTTGCATTTGAATGAGTTTCAAGCATGCTTGGGTGCTCGTGTGATCTGAGTGACTCAGTTTTGGAATACAACTGTCGCGTGGTGCACCGCGACCTCCAGGCACCCCGGAGTTTCTGAAAAAAAATTTTCTGCGATTTTCACGAAACCACTTTTCTTCAACTTGAATTGGGCTAAAAATCCATCCCTGAAAATAAAAATTCTCTGAGTAGTGTGGAAATGCTGATCCTTACCCTGCCTGGGTTGTCCACTGAGCATTTCCGCGAACTCTATCTGAAGTTCTCTGGGCATGGGATTTTGACATATTCCCCAAACCAAAAGGAATGAGTGGGAAACAATCAAGACAACAGATAGAACCACTTGTATTTGAATGAGTTTCAAGCATGCTTGGGTGCTCGTGTGATCTGAGTGACTTGGATTTGGAATACAACTGTCGCGTGGTGCACCGCGACCTCCAGGCACCCCGGAGTTTCTGAAAAAAAATTTTCTGCGATTTTCACGAAACCACTTTTCTTCAACTTGAATTGGGCTAAAAATCCATCCCTGAAAATAAAAATTCTCTGAGTAGTGTGGAAATGCTGATCCTTACCCTGCCTGGGTTGTCCACTGAGCATTTCCGTGAAGTCTATCTGAAGTTCTCTGGGCATGGGATTTTGACATATTCCCCAAACCAAAAGGAATGAGTGGGAAACAATCAAGACAACAGATAGAAGCACTTGCATTTGAATGAGTTTCAAGCATGCTTGGGTGCTCGTGTGATCTGAGTGACTCAGTTTTGGAATACAACTGTCGCGTGGTGCACCGCGACCTCCAGGCACCCCGGAGTTTCTGAAAAAAAATTTTCTGCGATTTTCACGAAACCACTTTTCTTCAACTTGAATTGGGCTAAAAATCCATCCCTGAAAATAAAAATTCTCTGAGTAGTGTGGAAATGCTGATCCTTACCCTGCCTGGGTTGTCCACTGAGCATTTCCGCGAACTCTATCTGAAGTTCTCTGGGCATGGGATTTTGACATATTCCCCAAACCAAAAGGAATGAGTGGGAAACAATCAAGACAACAGATAGAAGCACTTGCATTTGAATGAGTTTCAAGCATGCTTGGGTGCTCGTGTGATCTGAGTGACTCAGTTTTGGAATACAACTGTCGCGTGGTGCACCGCGACCTCCAGGCACCCCGGAGTTTCTGAAAAAAAATTTTCTGCGATTTTCACGAAACCACTTTTCTTCAACTTGAATTGGGCTAAAAATCCATCCCTGAAAATAAAAATTCTCTGAGTAGTGTGGAAATGCTGATCCTTACCCTGCCTGGGTTGTCCACTGAGCATTTCCGCGAACTCTATCTGAAGTTCTCTGGGCATGGGATTTTGACATATTCCCCAAACCAAAAGGAATGAGTGGGAAACAATCAAGACAACAGATAGAACCACTTGTATTTGAATGAGTTTCAAGCATGCTTGGGTGCTCGTGTGATCTGAGTGACTTGGATTTGGAATACAACTGTCGCGTGGTGCACCGCGACCTCCAGGCACCCCGGAGTTTCTGAAAAAAAATTTTCTGCGATTTTCACGAAACCACTTTTCTTCAACTTGAATTGGGCTAAAAATCCATCCCTGAAAATAAAAATTCTCTGAGTAGTGTGGAAATGCTGATCCTTACCCTGCCTGGGTTGTCCACTGAGCATTTCCGTGAAGTCTATCTGAAGTTCTCTGGGCATGGGATTTTGACATATTCCCCAAACCAAAAGGAATGAGTGGGAAACAATCAAGACAACAGATAGAAGCACTTGCATTTGAATGAGTTTCAAGCATGCTTGGGTGCTCGTGTGATCTGAGTGACTCAGTTTTGGAATACAACTGTCGCGTGGTGCACCGCGACCTCCAGGCACCCCGGAGTTTCTGAAAAAAAATTTTCTGCGATTTTCACGAAACCACTTTTCTTCAACTTGAATTGGGCTAAAAATCCATCCCTGAAAATAAAAATTCTCTGAGAAGTGTGGAAATGCTGATCCTTACCCTGCCTGGGTTGTCCACTGAGCATTTCCGCGAACTCTATCTGAAGTTCTCTGGGCATGGGATTTTGACATATTCCCCAAACCAAAAGGAATGAGTGGGAAACAATCAAGACAACAGATAGAAGCACTTGCATTTGAATGAGTTTCAAGCATGCTTGGGTGCTCGTCTGATCTGAGTGACTCAGTTTTGGAATACAACTGTCGCGTGGTGCACCGCGACCTCCAGGCACCCCGGAGTTTCTGAAAAAAAATTTTCTGCGATTTTCACGAAACCACTTTTCTTCAACTTGAATTGGGCTAAAAATCCATCCCTGAAAAGAAAAATTCTCTGAGTAGTGTGGAAATGCTGATCCTTACCCTGCCTGGGTTGTCCACTGAGCATTTCCGCGAACTCTATCTGAAGTTCTCTGAGCATGGGATTTTGACATATTCCCCAAACCAAAAGGAATGAGTGGGAAACAATCAAGACAACAGATAGAAGCACTTGTATTTGAATGAGTTTCAAGCATGCTTGGGTGCTCGTGTGATCTGAGTGACTTGGATTTGGAATACAACTGTCGCGTGGTGCACCGCGACCTCCAGGCACCCCGGAGTTTCTGAAAAAAAATTTTCTGCGATTTTCACGAAACCACTTTTCTTCAACTTGAATTGGGCTAAAAATCCATCCCTGAAAATAAAAATTCTCTGAGTAGTGTGGAAATGCTGATCCTTACCCTGCCTGGGTTGTCCACTGAGCATTTCCGCGAACTCTATCTGAAGTTCTCTGGGCATGGGATTTTGACATATTCCCCAAACCAAAAGGAATGAGTGGGAAACAATCAAGACAACAGATAGAAGCACTTGCATTTGAATGAGTTTCAAGCATGCTTGGGTGCTCGTGTGATCTGAGTGACTCAGTTTTGGAATACAACTGTCGCGTGGTGCACCGCGACCTCCAGGCACCCCGGAGTTTCTGAAAAAAAATTTTCTGCGATTTTCATGAAACCACTTTTCTTCAACTTGAATTGGGATAAAAATCCATCCCTGAAAATAAAAATTCTCTGAGTAGTGTGGAAATGCTGATCCTTACCCTGCCTGGGTTGTCCACTGAGCATTTCCGCGAACTCTATCTGAAGTTCTCTGGGCATGGGATTTTGACATATTCCCCAAACCAAAAGGAATGAGTGGGAAACAATCAAGACAACAGATAGAACCACTTGTATTTGAATGAGTTTCAAGCATGCTTGGGTGCTCATGTGATCTAAGTGACTTGGATTTGTAATACAACTGTCGCGTGGTGCACCGCGACCTCCAGGCACCCCGGAGTTTCTGAAAAAAAATTTTCTGCGATTTTCACGAAACCACTTTTCTTCAACTTGAATTGGGCTAAAAATCCATCCCTGAAAATAAAAATTCTCTGAGTAGTGTGGAAATGCTGATCCTTACCCTGCCTGGGTTGTCCACTGAGCATTTCCGCGAACTCTATCTGAAGTTCTCTGGGCATGGGATTTTGACATATTCCCCAAACCAAAAGGAATGAGTGGGAAACAATCAAGACAACAGATAGAAGCACTTGCATTTGAATGAGTTTCAAGCATGCTTGGGTGCTCGTGTGATCTGAGTGACTCAGTTTTGGAATACAACTGTCGCGTGGTGCACCGCGACCTCCAGGCACCCCGGAGTTTCTGAAAAAAAATTTTCTGCGATTTTCACGAAACCACTTTTCTTCAACTTGAATTGGGCTAAAAATCCATCCCTGAAAATAAAAATTCTCTGAGTAGTGTGGAAATGCTGATCCTTACCCTGCCTGGGTTGTCCACTGAGCATTTCCGCGAACTCTATCTGAAGTTCTCTGGGCATGGGATTTTGACATATTCCCCAAACCAAAAGGAATGAGTGGGAAACAATCAAGACAACAGATAGAAGCACTTGCATTTGAATGAGTTTCAAGCATGCTTGGGTGCTCGTGTGATCTGAGTGACTCAGTTTTGGAATACAACTGTCGCGTGGTGCACCGCGACCTCCAGGCACCCCGGAGTTTCTGAAAAAAAATTTTCTGCGATTTTCACGAAACCACTTTTCTTCAACTTGAATTGGGCTAAAAATCCATCCCTGAAAAGAAAAATTCTCTGAGTAGTGTGGAAATGCTGATCCTTACCCTGCCTGGGTTGTCCACTGAGCATTTCCGCGAACTCTATCTGAAGTTCTCTGGGCATGGGATTTTGACATATTCCCCAAACCAAAAGGAATGAGTGGGAAACAATCAAGACAACAGATAGAAGCACTTGCATTTGAATGAGTTTCAAGCATGCTTGGGTGCTCGTGTGATCTGAGTGACTCAGTTTTGGAATACAACTGTCGCGTGGTGCACCGCGACCTCCAGGCACCCCGGAGTTTCTGAAAAAAAATTTTCTGCGATTTTCACGAAACCACTTTTCTTCAACTTGAATTGGGCTAAAAATCCATCCCTGAAAAGAAAAATTCTCTGAGTAGTGTGGAAATGCTGATCCTTACCCTGCCTGGGTTGTCCACTGAGCATTTCCGTGAACTCTATCTGAAGTTCTCTGGGCATGGGATTTTGACATATTCCCCAAACCAAAAGGAATGAGTGGGAAACAATCAAGACAACAGATAGAAGCACTTGCATTTGAATGAGTTTCAAGCATGCTTGGGTGCTCGTGTGATCTGAGTGACTTGGATTTGGAATACAACTGTCGCGTGGTGCACCGCGACCTCCAGGCACCCCGCAGTTTCTGAAAAAAAATTTTCTGCGATTTTCACGAAACCACTTTTCTTCAACTTGAATTGGGCTAAAAATCCATCCCTGAAAATAAAAATTCTCTGAGTAGTGTGGAAATGCTGATCCTTACCCTGCCTGGGTTGTCCACTGAGCATTTCCGTGAAGTCTATCTGAAGTTCTCTGGGCATGGGATTTTGACATATTCCCCAAACCAAAAGGAATGAGTGGGAAACAATCAAGACAACAGATAGAAGCACTTGCATTTGAATGAGTTTCAAGCATGCTTGGGTGCTCGTGTGATCTGAGTGACTCAGTTTTGGAATACAACTGTCGCGTGGTGCACCGCGACCTCCAGGCACCCCGGAGTTTCTGAAAAAAAATTTTCTGCGATTTTCACGAAACCACTTTTCTTCAACTTGAATTGGGCTAAAAATCCATCCCTGAAAATAAAAATTCTCTGAGTAGTGTGGAAATGCTGATCCTTACCCTGCCTGGGTTGTCCACTGAGCATTTCCGCGAACACTATCTGAAGTTCTCTGGGCATGGGATTTTGACATATTCCCCAAACCAAAAGGAATGAGTGGGAAACAATCAAGACAACAGATAGAAGCACTTGCATTTGAATGAGTTTCAAGCATGCTTGGGTGCTCGTGTGATCTGAGTGACTCAGTTTTGGAATACAACTGTCGCGTGGTGCACCGCGACCTCCAGGCACCCCGGAGTTTCTGAAAAAAAATTTTCTGCGATTTTCACGAAACCACTTTTCTTCAACTTGAATTGGGCTAAAAATCCATCCCTGAAAATAAAAATTCTCTGAGTAGTGTGGAAATGCTGATCCTTACCCTGCCTGGGTTGTCCACTGAGCATTTCCGCGAACTCTATCTGAAGTTCTCTGGGCATGGGATTTTGACATATTCCCCAAACCAAAAGGAATGAGTGGGAAACAATCAAGACAACAGATAGAAGCACTTGTATTTGAATGAGTTTCAAGCATGCTTGGGTGCTCGTGTGATCTGAGTGACTTGGATTTGGAATACAACTGTCGCGTGGTGCACCGCGACCTCCAGGCACCCCGGAGTTTCTGAAAAAAAATTTTCTGCGATTTTCACGAAACCACTTTTCTTCAACTTGAATTGGGCTAAAAATCCATCCCTGAAAATAAAAATTCTCTGAGTAGTGTGGAAATGCTGATCCTTACCCTGCCTGGGTTGTCCACTGAGCATTTCCGCGAACTCTATCTGAAGTTCTCTGGGCATGGGATTTTGACATATTCCCCAAACCAAAAGGAATGAGTGGGAAACAATCAAGACAACAGATAGAAGCACTTGCATTTGAATGAGTTTCAAGCATGCTTGGGTGCTCGTGTGATCTGAGTGACTCAGTTTTGGAATACAACTGTCGCGTGGTGCACCGCGACCTCCAGGCACCCCGGAGTTTCTGAAAAAAAATTTTCTGCGATTTTCATGAAACCACTTTTCTTCAACTTGAATTGGGCTAAAAATCCATCCCTGAAAATAAAAATTCTCTGAGTAGTGTGGAAATGCTGATCCTTACCCTGCCTGGGTTGTCCACTGAGCATTTCCGCGAACTCTATCTGAAGTTCTCTGGGCATGGGATTTTGACATATTCCCCAAACCAAAAGGAATGAGTGGGAAACAATCAAGACAACAGATAGAACCACTTGTATTTGAATGAGTTTCAAGCATGCTTGGGTGCTCATGTGATCTGAGTGACTTGGATTTGTAATACAACTGTCGCGTGGTGCACCGCGACCTCCAGGCACCCCCGAGTTTCTGAAAAAAAATTTTCTGCGATTTTCACGAAACCACTTTTCTTCAACTTGAATTGGGCTAAAAATCCATCCCTGAAAATAAAAATTCTCTGAGTAGTGTGGAAATGCTGATCCTTACCCTGCCTGGGTTGTCCACTGAGCATTTCCGCGAACTCTATCTGAAGTTCTCTGGGCATGGGATTTTGACATATTCCCCAAACCAAAAGGAATGAGTGGGAAACAATCAAGACAACAGATAGAAGCACTTGCATTTGAATGAGTTTCAAGCATGCTTGGGTGCTCATGTGATCTGAGTGACTCAGTTTTGGAATACAACTGTCGCGTGGTGCACCGCGACCTCCAGGCACCCCGGAGTTTCTGAAAAAAAATTTTCTGCGATTTTCACGAAACCACTTTTCTTCAACTTGAATTGGGCTAAAAATCCATCCCTGAAAATAAAAATTCTCTGAGTAGTGTGGAAATGCTGATCCTTACCCTGCCTGGGTTGTCCACTGAGCATTTCCGCGAACTCTATCTGAAGTTCTCTGGGCATGGGATTTTGACATATTCCCCAAACCAAAAGGAATGAGTGGGAAACAATCAAGACAACAGATAGAAGCACTTGCATTTGAATGAGTTTCAAGCATGCTTGGGTGCTCGTGTGATCTGAGTGACTCAGTTTTGGAATACAACTGTCGCGTGGTGCACCGCGACCTCCAGGCACCCCGGAGTTTCTGAAAAAAAATTTTCTGCGATTTTCACGAAACCACTTTTCTTCAACTTGAATTGGGCTAAAAATCCATCCCTGAAAATAAAAATTCTCTGAGTAGTGTGGAAATGCTGATCCTTACCCTGCCTGGGTTGTCCACTGAGCATTTCCGCGAACTCTATCTGAAGTTCTCTGGGCATGGGATTTTGACATATTCCCCAAACCAAAAGGAATGAGTGGGAAACAATCAAGACAACAGATAGAAGCACTTGCATTTGAATGAGTTTCAAGCATGCTTGGGTGCTCGTGTGATCTGAGTGACTCAGTTTTGGAATACAACTGTCGCGTGGTGCACCGCGACCTCCAGGCACCCCGGAGTTTCTGAAAAAAAATTTTCTGCGATTTTCACGAAACCACTTTTCTTCAACTTGAATTGGGCTAAAAATCCATCCCTGAAAAGAAAAATTCTCTGAGTAGTGTGGAAATGCTGATCCTTACCCTGCCTGGGTTGTCCACTGAGCATTTCCGTGAACTCTATCTGAAGTTCTCTGGGCATGGGATTTTGACATATTCCCCAAACCAAAAGGAATGAGTGGGAAACAATCAAGACAACAGATAGAACCACTTGTATTTGAATGAGTTTCAAGCATGCTTGGGTGCTCGTGTGATCTGAGTGACTCGGATTTTGAATACAACTGTCGCGTGGTGCACCGCGACCTCCAGGCACCCCGGAGTTTCTGAAAAAAAATTTTCTGCGATTTTCACGAAACCACTTTTCTTCAACTTGAATTGGGCTAAAAATCCATCCCTGAAAATAAAAATTCTCTGAGTAGTGTGG